>NC_064867.1:25885337-26137837 GCF_024139225.1 Suncus etruscus | reverse complement strand
CCCAAAGCTCACCAGGACTAATTCCTGAGTGCAGAACTAGGAGTAATCATGTAACTCTTGTTTGGTTTTGGTTTTTGGTTCACACCTGGCAGCGCTCAGGGTTTACTTCTGGCTCTATGCTTAGAAATCGCTCCTGGCAGGCTCTGGGGATCATATGAGATACTGGGATTCAAACCACCGTCCTTCTAAATACAAGGCAAACGCCCTACCTCTGTGCTATCTCTCCGGCCCCAATTATGTAACTCTTGAGCTCTGAGTTAGTCTCATGCAAGGTAAATACCCTACCCAGTGTGCTATCACTCCAGCCCCACCATTTTTTTTATTTTAATTTTTTGTTTGTTTTTGGCCACACCAGGTGACACTCAGGGGTTACTCCTGGCTATGTGATCATAAATCTCTCCTGGCTTGGGGGACCATATGGGACTCCAGGGGATCGAGCCGTGGCCTGTTCTAGGTTAGCACATACAAGGCAAATGCCCTACCACTTATGCTACTACTCCAGCCCCTCCTACCATTTCTAGAGTACTGTCATAATTTTCCCCCCAGTCAAGCGAAAGTGGAAGTGACTTTATCACTGAGATTCTGGTGTGCAGGAACATTTTATTTGCCAACAATCTTCCCTTGTTTCACTTCTCCTGGTAACCTACATTTTACTGTATGCCAAATGCCTTCAGAACTTTAAGAGGTTCTCCAAGAAGAGTAGCTCTAAAATCTGCACACCTAGGTAGCCAAATTGAAGAGTCCTATGAAGTGTTTCATACTTACAGTTCCTCTCCAGGTTTGGCTTTTTTGTCTACCACCAGATAGACAGTTCCAAAACTCCCACTGCCAAGTTTCTGCTGAAGCAGGTATCTTCTCGCAATCAAGGTCTTTGGATCAGCAGAGACAGCTGTGGATCCTCTCACACATTTAGCAGCTTCCTGAAATTTTATCATTGCTCCAAACAGGAGGGAACAGATCTGGGCATTGAAACTTAGCATCCAAGTCTCCTTAAGGACTGTCCATGTCATTCAGTTAACATCAACCAAAGCCTTAAAGAGGAAAAGTTTATAGATCAGATCTGTCTGTAAAAGGTTGAGCTATTCATAATAAAAAGAGCAAGCTGGGTCAGAGAAGTAGTGCAACAGGGGTTCTTGCTATGCACAGAGCATACCCAGATTCAATTCCTGATACCTCAGCTGGCTCCCCAAGACAACCCAAATGATCCCTGAATGCAGAGCCAAAAGCAAGCCCAGTATGACCAGGTGTAATATCCTTTGTCTAATTCCTCTGAGTCTACTCACATAAAAATAAAAACTTGGACCTGAGAGATAGCATGGAAGTAAGGCGTTTGCCTTGCATGCAGAAGGATGGTGGTTCAAATCTTGGCATCCCATATGGTCCCCCGAGCATGCCAGAAGCGATTTCTGAGCCAGGAGTAATACCTGAGCACTGCTGGGTGTGTCCCCTCCCCCAAAAAATAAAAACCAATGCTGTTAAGAAAAATGTGTGAAATCCTGCCCTTTTCTTTTTTTATCCATATAATTTCTTTATTTAAGCACCATGATTACAAATATGTTCATAATTGGGTTTTAGCCATAAAATGAGCACCCCCTCTTCACAAGTGCAACTTTTCCACCACCATTGTCCCCCATTTCCCTCCTTCCCCACCCCCTGCCTGTATTAGAGTCAGGCATTCTATTTCTCTCATTCACTACCATTGTCATGATAGTTGTTAGTGTAGTTATTGATCTAACTGCACTTACCACTCTTTGTGATAAGCTTCTGGCCCTCATGTCTACTGTCTCCGGGTATTATAATTATTATTATTATTATTATACTGTTTTATTTTTCTTAAATCTCACATATGAGTAAGACTATTCTGTGTTTATCTCTCCTTCTGACTTATTTCACTCAACATAATAGTCTCCATATCCATCCATGTATAGGCAAATTTTTTACTTCATTTTTTCTAACAGCTGTATAGCATTCCATTGTATAGATTTACTAGTTTCTTTATGACTATTCCTTAAAACAATGGAAATTGAGCTTTATGATCTAGCAGTAACACTCCTAATGATATACCTAGGAACACAATACAATAAAGCCCTCTGCACTCCTATGTTCATAACAGTGCTATTTATAATAGACAGAATCTGGAAATAACCTGGATGTCTTACAAGGGGTGAATGGCTAAAGAAACTGTGGTACATCTATACAATTAAATCCTGCCCATTCAACTGAAAGGGCCCCTTAAAAAAAAAAAAACCCAGTCACTGTAAATTCTCTTTACATAAAAGATGGGGGTAAGCCATGAAGAGAATCTCTCCAGATGTGCTTTCCAGGCATCCTCCTTTTTGTAAGGCCACAGGTGTCTATTTTGACTGGCTCTCCAGTGCAGCCATCAAAGACCCCCAGTTCTTCTGCAGGCCAACCATCCCTTTAGTGCATACAGGCAGGCCCTCCAGATTCTAGAATTTAGTTTACTAGCCACATTCCGCTAAACCGAGGGGTTTTGTGTGAACTTGAGCGCTGCACACACACTTTTATGTCTTGTTTTTACAATACCTGGTATATATATATATGTGTGTGTGTGTGTATACACATTTATGTGTGTATATACCAGGAATATATATGTATATATATTGTGTATATACATATATATGTATATAATATATAGATTATATTATATAGCAGCTTTAATAACTAATAGGGAAAAGAGCATGGGGAAGGGGAGAATCTGGGGCCTCCCATATGGGGGGACAAGATGGGGAGAAGGACTGGAGGCTGGTTCAGATTGAGAAAGTTGGGGGGTAGGGGAGGAGAATGGCCAGAAATCTAACCCTGGAAGGTGTTGAACTGATTCGGGTGTACTCCAAACTTTTGAGGTGAACTAATCTAGTTCCACACAAACATTCTTTCTGAGGTAAAATGATTTCTTGACTTAAAAAAACAAAAAAAACCCAAAATATTATTATAAAATATTTTATAATTTTAATTATATTATACCATATAATGAGATGATATAATATATAAAATTATAATTTTAATGTTTATAAAATAATATTTTCCAAAATTATTTGGCAAATAATGTGGGGACACCAGCAACTCTCAGCCTGAGACAGTGGGGTTCAGGGAGGTAAATAATGGAGGGGGCCAGTGAGTCAAGAGGAACCTGGAAGCAGAAACCTTAGAGGAGTCTCTAGGCAAGGCCTGGGAGGGTTCCTGTCGCTTTACCTGTGCGAATAGTAGGTGGAGGAGCGAGCCTGGAGCAGACCCTGAGCCCCACCTGGAAATGAAGCCTAGGTGGGACATGATTGCTCTCCCCAGCTGGGTGGCTTCCGGTTGTTTGGCGTCGTTGCCAAGGAGGCGGCGCGGAGCCTGCCGGGAAGTCGGGGCGTGATTTCTGACCGTCGTGGGCGGGGACTCCCAAGACAGCGGATCCAATTGGCCAAGGCTCGGTTAAACAAACAGAATCCCGCGAGATGTACACTTCCGGTTTTGCAGCGGGCGTTCCGGAGTGAGGTCTCGTCCTGGTGTTTTGGGATTCCTCTTTGTGATGTAAGATCCGCGAACATCCACTCGGTTGCATTCCCATTCTGTAAGTTCGGCCGCTCGCGGGGCTACCTGGGCGCGTGGCTACTACAGGGCTTTGTTTTGGGGAGAACCGGACTTGTAGATTAAGCGTGTACCCCGGTTGCTCATGGTGTGTTGTGCTTGAGAATTGAGATCAAATCCCTGGCTGGTCTTTCTCCACTTCCCCACCCCATTACCCCACCACCACCACCACCACCACCATATGCATTTATGGCAGAATCCTACAGTGCATTGTGATTAGCTCAAGTTGACAGCGGTCTCTGCAAGTAAGAAAGTCTTTATAGAATAGATTTGTAAAGAAATAAGTACAGGGGCCGGAGCAATAGCATGCTTTGCACGTGGTCAATCCGAGTTCGATCCCCAGCATACATATGATAGACGTGATTTCTGAGTGCAGAGTCAGGAGTAACCCCAGAGAGCCGCTGGGTGTGGCCCCAAAACAAAACAAAAAACGTAAGTGCACAGAGGGGACCATTTATACTAGCAACCCTGGAGGTAAAGGAGGGTATAGGGGATGGCATGCTGGGAACAGGGGTGGAGGGAGGACAACATCGGTGGTGGGAATGCCCCTGATTCAATGTCACTATGTACCTAAAAAATTACTGTGAAAGATTTGTAAACCACTTTGGTCAAAATAAAAATTAAAAAGAAAAAAATATATATGTCTTTTCAGGTTATGGGCAGAAATGGGGCTGAAACAGTGGAGGATTTCAGGTTCAAGTGCAAAGGGACGTCCCCAAAGTCAGAAATGAACAATAAATTTTATGCCATTCTCTTTAAGATCAAAGTTAATTCAATAATAATAATAATAACAATAATAATAATTCCATGTTTGGCACAAGGGCACTGAAGGATTAGAAGAAGGTGCGAGAACCCAGGGATCAGCCCTGGGTAAACAGGCCTGAAGCAGGGGCGTTAAGAGGATTAAGAAAACAAGATAGATAAAAAGAAGCAGAAAAAGAAAACAAGATAGACATAAGAGCAAAGTACAGGGTCCGAGGGTTAACAAGCCTTGTGAACTGAAAGCCCTCCTTGTCCTTCACATATAGTATTATTTAGAACGAGTAAACACGGGAAGAAGGGCAAACTTTCACAGGCTTTTGCTTATCATGCTAACTGGGTTGGGCGGGTACTTATCTAAGGAACCTGGAGCTGCTGTTAGCAAAAGTCTAGATTATCTTCTGCTGCTGAGGTGACAGATAAGAGTGAACACATATCTCCTGCATTTCTTCATATCTAACACACCAGGAGTGATCCCTGACACAGAGCCGAAAGTAACTAATCCCTGAGCACTGCTGGGTATGGCCCCATACCAGAACAAAAATTCAGAGTCCACGTAAGTTCTGTATTATTGTTTCAGTGTCCTCTTTATTTTCTCTTTAGAAGCATCAGCAACTTCTCATCTGACCCCAGAACATGAGACCAGTCTTCTGCCTTACAACACACATGCAAAGCCAAAGAACTAGCAGGCGCTCTGCTGGTTGTTATTTCCTAAGGATCTAGGTATGAACTGAAGTATGCTGACACATAAAAGGCATTAATTTACTCAAAAAAAGTCATTCACAGCCCTTGCTTTGTTGATTGGATGTTGCTGTAAGCCAGTGCTTCTCAATTATTTTTTGTCATGCCCCCCTAGGAAGAAGAAAACATTTTTCGCACCCCCCATGCGACTGTAAATAGTTTCTTTATTAAAAAAAACTTTAACCTGCAATATATATATATAAAATAATTTGAGCTGATTTTTTAATCAGAGGTGTTGTCTGGATGAATGGCAATAATGAGCATGTTTTGCAATGCATAGCTTTTCGAAGTGGGGTTTGAAGCAGGACACAGCAACTCTCAGCTCCAGAGAAATAGAGACATGAACACACAGGGCTTAGCTTATTATGACACAAGTTTGCTGAGGTCAAACGCACCCCCCTTTACAGAGCCTCTTGCCCCCTCTGGGGGACGCACCCCACTATTTGAGAACCACTGCTGTAAGCAATAAGCAATGAACTATGTAATTCTGTAACCAGCATCAATTTAAAATGTGTTCCTTTGTCTTAAAGCAGGCACTTCTTCCAAGTGGCATCGCCATGGGGATCCGAGGATTAACGAGTTTTGTGGAGGATCACAGTAACGAGTTGTTCACGGATGTGAAGTTTTGGAATTCAAAACTCATCATCGATGGCTACTCTCTCTTCTACCGACTCTGCTTCAGTTCCCACTTGGAGCTCCAATACGGAGGGGACTATGATTCTTTCGCAGATGTTGTGCAAGATTTTTTTGAATCGCTGTTTACGTGCCATATCTATCCGTACGTGGTGTTAGATGGGGGCTGTGACCCTTCTGATAAAAAGCTCTTGACTCTGATGGATCGGGTCAGAGAGAAGGTTCAGGCGGCTCATATGCTGTCTGTGGGTAGGGGACAGTGCGTGGGCCCCCTCCTCATCCGGGAGGTGTTCATTCAGGTTTTGATCAAGCTTCAGGTCCCATTTATCCAGTGCTTCTCAGAAGCAGATAGAGACATCATGACCCTTGCTAATCATTGGAATTGCCCGGTATTATCATCCGATAGTGACTTTTTCATTTCTGACTTGAAAACTGGATTTTTCCCACTGAATAGCTTTCAGTGGACAAATATGAACTCCATCAAGAACACCCGAGACTACTATATCCCAGCCAAATGGTTCTCTGTGAACGCATTCTGCCATTGCTTCACCATCAACAGAGCCCTCCTCCCTCTCTTTGGGGTGCTGTGCGGTAATGACCACGTCAGGCTCCCTGTCCTGGAGACCAAGTTCAGTAAAGGCCACTTTTCCCTTGGCTCTCCCAAGGGGAGGAAGCACCAGCGCATTCTGGCAGTTCTGAACTGGCTGTCACAATTTGTGGACCCTACCATAGCACTAGACACTGTCCTTAAAACGCTGCCAAAGAAGGATCGGGAGCATGTGAAGAAACTGCTCTGCAGGTCCATGGAAGAATACCAGCAATCACCAGTGCGGCTCCAGGACTTCTTCCAGGATGGCACTTACACCTGCCCTGAGGCCCAGGCCCTGGGGTTGCCCAACTGGGTCCTGGCGGCTCTGGCCAAAGGCCAGCTGGCACCTTTCATCAGCGATGCTCTGGTGCTGAGACGGACCTTCCTTCAACCACAAGTGGAAAACACGCAGCGCGAAAATGCCCACAAGGTCTCTCAGTCCATCCGGCAAACCATCTATGGTCTTCTTTTCTGCAAGCCACAGGGTGCCTCGCCTCCTAAGACCTTGGCATGCAGTGAGGTGGAAAGGATCAATAGGAATATCAAATTGTCAGTTTTGGGGCCAGCTGTGCTGCCCGAGGAGTATTCTGACTTAAGCAGATTGGTGGAGGTAAGTGCTTGAAATGCTTGTTGTCAAGGCTTTATACAGCACACTACAGGTTATAAAGTTTCTTTAATTTTATTGGGGGCTTGGGGCCCGAAGAGAGAGCACAGCAGTAAGGCATTTGCCTTGCACGCAGCTGACCCAGGACAGACGGTGGTTCGAATCCCGGCATCCCATATGGTCCCCTGAGCCTGCCAGGAGTAATTTCTGAGCGCAGAGCCAGAAGTAACGCGAGTGCCACCGGGTATGGCTCAAAAACCAAAAAGTTTATTGGGGGCTTGGGGGTAGGAAGACCATATCTGGTGGTGCTCAGGGACTATTTCTAGTTATTCTTAGTGAACCACAAATGAGACTGCGGGTGGGGGGGGGGGCATGGAAAGGGACACATGCAAGGTAACTGCCTTACCATCTCACCATTGTCTTGTTGATGTACTTTCCAGAGTTAATGTTTGATTTCCAGAATTTGAAGCCAACTGGTTTTGAGCATAGGTTAAAGATTTATGGATTTATTATGCAATTTCACCCTCATCAATTAAACTGAAGTTAGGGGCATTCTAAAGAGCAATGTTTTGGGGCCAGAGATATGGTACAGCAGGTAGGGTACTAGGCTAGTGGCCTGGGTTCTCTCCCCAGAACAAGTTAATCAGAAGTGATCCCCAAGCACAGAGCCAGGAGTAAGCCCTTAGCACCTCTGGGTATGGCCCAAAAACTAGAAGAAAAAAAATAACCTTTGGGGCAGAGACACCTTTGCATGCTGGTGGCCTGGGTTTGATTCCAGGTACTGCATGGTCCTGCCCCCCAAGAAGTGAGCATCACTGCATGTAGTCCCAAAGCCAAAAATGTAAAAATACTGTGTTTGGCTGAAATTACATTTCTGTTCATAACATAGTGCTGTTGGAGGGTTGGATTTCTTTTTGGGGGATGTCCCACACCTGTTGACGCTCAGGGGTTACTCCTGGCTAAGTGCTCAGAAATCGCTACTGGCTTGGGAGGGGGACCATATGGGATGCCAGTGGATTGAATCGCAGTCCCTCCTAGGCTAGCGCTTGCAAGGCAGACACCTTACCTCTAGCGCCACCGCTCCAGCGCCAGAGGGTTGGATTTATTATCAGTTTCTTCTATAATTTTCTTGAGGAATAATTGTATGATAAAATGCACAGTTTTTGGGAAGGAGTTTTTAAAAATTGAGTTTTGATGTTTGCATCCATGAATGTATTACCTTGACAGTATTCTCTGGCTTCTTCATTTCATCCCTCTCTGTAGTAAGTACAGCTAGGAGAATCCTCTTGATCAGTCAGTGTGAAGAACAGAGGTAAACCTATTCTCGAAACCCCAGAAAATTTCCCTGTTTGGTTACAGTCCCTACCAGTCTCAACCCATCACAACAGCACTGATTAACAGCATTCAATAGTTTTAACTGATTTTTAGTCTTGAAAAGATGCTTTTCTACAGAGCCTGACTGATGTACATAGGGTAGGGTGCTTGCCTTGCATAAGCCCAACCCAAGTTTAATCCCCAACATTCCATATTGTGCCTTTAGCATTTGAGTGCAGAGCCAGGAATAATCCATGTGCGTCATTGAGTGTGGTCCAAAAGAAAAAATTTAAAAAAGGATTATCCTGTATGAATCCTATGCTTCTTGTACTCAAGGTGATGTTTGATATTCACTAATGTTGCTGCAAGTAGGTGTTTCTCACTGTGGTAGGGAATATGCCAGAGGATTTTTTTTCTAGTATTTACGATCTTAAAAATTTTGTTTTTGTTTTGGGGTCACACCCAGCAGCGTTCAGGGGTTCCTCCTGGCTCTCCACTCAGAAATAACTCCTGGTGGATAAGGGGAATGGACAATATGCGATGCCAGGGATCAAACTCAGATATCAAATCCGGGTCAGCCACATGCAAGGCAAATGTTCACATGCTGTGCCATCACTTTGGCCCCTTAAAATTTTTTTCTACCCAAATGGTTGAATAGTAGCATAATTTCAGCCATCTTGTGGGATGATTTGAATTTTTGTTTTTGGGTCATACCCAGCGGCAGACCCAGGACCATATGGGATGCCGGGGATTGAACCCAGGTTTGCTATGTGCAAGGCATGCTATAGTTCTGGTTGTGATGATTTGCGTTTTTCTAAAGAATTACTTGAATGAATATCGTTTTAGGTGTTCTTGTGTCACTTATGAAAATTTTTATTCAAAGCACATTCTTCTTTTGTGTCTGTTTCTATTACAAATGCTGTAAGTAAATATTCTCACTCCCCCCCCATTCTGTGGATTCTTACAGCATATTTTTGTCATCAAAACATTTTGACTATCCTTTGTGTGACCTACTTGAAAAAAATGTTTCCTAACTCAAGGTCATGAAATGATTTTTTTTTTAACTTTTTATGGTGAGATCTATAATCGCATGGCAGATGGAGGGATGTGCATTAATGTGTGTGTGTATATTGGAATCAGGACACATTTTTACCCTAAAATAAAAATCCATTTGAGTCACTGAGGATCTCACCTGTTTTTACACCCTGCTTTCTCTTCAAAGCAGAGTTAAATATTTAAATGTGCTCTGGGCTGAGGTAGAATTTTATCTCCTCTTCTCATAAACTGATTAAAAACTGTATTTAGTGCAGTGTTGCCTCTGATAAGCCTGTGACCATTCTAGATTAATAAGATGCGAATGAGATTCCAAAGAATGCAGATACGGAAAGTTAGTGTGATAAAATCTGCTCACTTGTTTTTCTCTATATTGGATGGTAAGGATAGAGCACCCCTCTGGGTCACCCACAAGAGAGGTTAACTGTCAGGAGATATGGAAGTGGACTGTTTTGCAGGGGAGGTTAGATATTGCCCAGACAGCTTCTCTCTGGACACCCCCTGCCTCTAAGGGAGCTTTTCCTGCAAGCTCCTACATTCCTTCCCCTTCTGGGAATAAAGCCGAACCCACTGAAGGCCTATATGCTGTGCGGAGCCTGAGCTTTTAGAAGGAGGCTATGGGGCTCCAGCGTGGCACAGTGGGAGGGTGTTTACCTTGCCTGAGGCTGATCTAGGACAGACCTCAGTTCTATCCCTGGTGTCCCATATAGTCCCCCAAACCATATGTGTGTGTATGTGTGTATATATATATATACACACATACACATACACACATGTATATATGTACATATGTCTATAGATATATATTTATGTCTACATTTTTTTGGAGGAGGCTATGAACAGATTCCATAATATGTTCTGTGTAGTTCATTTTAATATTCATTTAATATTCTCCTGGCAGATGGTGACATTCAAAAACCCCAGCAACTTATGCATGGCTACAGTTAGAGAAAGCGACCCTTGTTTCTCTTTTGGTTTGGTTTTGGACCACAACCAATGATGTTCAAGGCTTACTCCTGGCTCTCTGCTCAGAGATCACTCCTGGCAAATTCAGGTGCTGGGGATGGAACCTGGGTTAACTGCAAGAGCCCTACCCAGTGTATATACTCTTGCTTCAGCCCTATAAACAGAACATCTCTTAAGTCCCAGCCTCAACTCCACAATGTGTCTAGATAGTTCAATAATATTCTAAAAGAATCCAGGTGTTGTCTCAGTTTTACATGCATTTTCTACCAGTTTAATTCATAAAAATGTTTTTTTAAAAAATATTTAATTAGTACCATTTTTCCAAAGGGATGATTATATTTTGTTAACTATTTTGTTTCCAACTTAAGAACTTAACATAGCATAAGACGAATAAAAATATTATTTATCATGTTGGTCTCATGCACAGAAGAAATTCCCTTGTCAAATATGCCACTTTATTTTAGACAAATCTCTCTTTTATCAGGTGTCAACGCACACACACATACTCCAAACTAGGTGTTAAATACTAAGAAATATGCCATCAACATTATCCTTCCAGAAAGATTGTTTTCTGGGTATGTGTAGATACTAGAATACAACTTTTTTCCTTCCCTTTTTAAAGTTCTACCATAAAGTGCTCTTGCAGGTCTCCCTTTTAATAGTCTTCACTTTATGGTGGTGGGGGGGAGTGTCTCCTGAAAGACCCCTTGGGTTTAGAAGTTCCAACATTTAAAAAAAAATTTTATGGGGGGATTTGGTGTCTTACCTGGTGGTGCTGAGCTTACTTCTAGCTGTGTGCTCTGGGATCACTCCTGGCAGTGTTCAGGAGACCATTGTTTGGTGCCAGGGATCAAACCAATCAGGTTTGGCAGTGACAAAGCCAGCACCTTAGCCCCATACCATCTCTCTGGCTGCTTCCTGACATTTGTCATTCACAACACCTGCAAGCCTAATGTCGATGGCCCTTAACTTAAATACGCCACTTCTCTTGTCATCACCGTCATTTACCCTGCAGCCTACCCCAGGACCAGCACAGTCCCTCGTGGGAGAACACAAAGACCATCTAGCATTCACCTAGGAAGGGATACAAGCCAGAACCCAAACCAGCAGGTGCAGATAAGTTGGCCTGTGCCCTCACCATGCCTTCTGGGGAGTAGTTGCTGGTGAGAAGGTAGAGCATGAATGTTATGTTTCTCCAATAAGAGATTATTGAAATACAGATTATTGTGCTTTCCTTGGGTTTACTGAATCTCAATGTAGGGGGCAGGACCAGGTGACCTGGAGCTGACACTGATGGTAGGGTATGAATGAGGACTGGGTAGGAGCTGCTGTGACACCCAGTCCGCCATCTCACCCATGTGAACACACAAATCACGTTCTAAAGGCCTTTTACACACAAAGGTCAGAAACTGGCACAACAATTTGACTTGTATTACTCTCTGTTCTGGTCTTTGCCTCTCAAAGTTAATTTTTCAAAAGGAGAAACTGACCTGCAGGATGTCTGATCTGCCTTTTCAGCTCTCTTTGGCTAGACGGTGGATGCTTTTGTTAGAAACTCTGCAGGTAGAACAGACCGTCCTGGAGCCAATCCCTGCTCTGCTCAAGTTGCCCATAGCTGTCACCTGCTACTGGCTGCAGCAGCCCGAGGTCAAGGTTCAGCTCCACTACCTACAAGCCCTGTTGTTGGGGATGCTGCTGGGGCCCGTGCAGGCCACACTTGACAACCCTGGTAGGTGTTGGGAATCCCAGGGTATGCTGGGTTTTTTTTTTCGTTTGTTTGTTTTGTTTTGCTTTTCTGCACTCCGGAATTACTCCTCCTATTACTTGGGGGAACCGTATGGGATGCCAGGGATCAAATCCAGGTCTGCTACATGCAAGGCAAGCACTTCAGAGACACTTAAGGTGTCCACACTGTGCACCTCCAGCAACATAAATAAAAATTTACTGGAAATATTGGTATCACATGTAGAAACAGGAAACATTTGTGCTCGTTACTTTCTATCTTTCCACTATTTAAGTTTCAATTGGTTTGGCAGTAGTGAAGGTAAAAACAGAACTTCTCCATTCAAGCAGCAGTTCCTAAACTTATTTGCCCCCTCTTTTTCAGAAAAAGGAAAGGTTCAGAAAATCTACCCTAAGTCCATAAATTGATGCCCCCTAGCCAGGGGGGTATTATCTAGCCAGAGCAGAATTATCCAGTTTGAGAAAGACTGGATGGAAAAAGAAATAGGCTTCGAGGCCACTTGCCCTGCAATATAAAAGGTAAAATAAAAGCTTACTGACTGGAGCACTAAGATTCCCTAATGGAACTATTATCTTTAAAAATTCTAAGTGGGAACAGAGTGATACACAACAGTAAGGTGTTTGCCTTGCACGTGGCCGACCCAGAACGGACCTGGTTTGATTCCCCGGTTTCCCATTTGGTCCCCGGAGCCTGCCAGGAGTAACCCCTGAGTGCTGCTGGGTGTGGCCCAAAAGCAAAAAAAATTCTAAGTGCTGGTCTATAGAGATAGAAGCCCCAGGCATAATATGTTTTCCCCAAGAATGACTCCGGCACTGCCAGACTTAGCCTCCAAATAAAATGAAAGGAAATAAAGATTATAATTGTCCATACTACTATTGAAACTTAAGTTTTCACACCATCTAAACTCTCAAGTCATCACACAAATCATCACATTTGCTCTTCACCAATATGACCCAACAGCTCCTGGTCCCGGGTCGCTGTCTAAAGTTAAGTTGGAAATACAATGTCCCTGTTATATTCGCACACACCAGTGCAGGTAGCCCCGTGTGGCAAGGGCTTCTACAGCACAGATGCAGAACATCTTCACTGCAGCAAATGCTATTGGCTATTGTGCTCTGAAATGTAGCTGGTAAAACAAGTGAACTGGAAAAATGACCCAACACTGAGCACTGCCAGTAGTAATTTCTAAAGGAAAGGCCTGGAGTAAGCTATGAGCACTGCAAGGTATGGCACAGAAACAAAATGAAACAATGCAAAATATATATATATATATATATATATTTACATATATATTAAATATATATATTAAATATATATAAGGACATCATAGAATCATATGTATATATATAAAACCGACTTTAAGGACATCATAGAATCATATGTATATATATATATATAAAACCGACTTTAAGGACATTATAGAATCAGGGTCTCCATGAAAGCAAGTTTAGTGAAAGAACGGCAAGAATACTTAATAGCTGTTAAGACACTCAATGATTTGTTCAGTAAATTTGTTTATGAATCATAATAAATCATAATGATTTTAAAATTAAAATAAAAAAAAGAATACTTAATAGGATCATGTTGTTATTTTCATAGAGATTTGGGGTTTGGAAGAGTGCTGATGTTTCTGAGGACATGTAGTAGTAGGTCACTGGCAACAATGGGAAGGGGGTGTAAAAGTTATTTTAAAAGAGAAGGATGTCACGTCAATGCAGAGCATGTTTTCCTTGTGTGAGGTCCTGGGCTCAATTCCTGGCATCAAAACCCAAATAAATGAAACCAAAAGTAATTTGGAGTTGAATAGTTAGATTCTCACAAAAAAAGCATCTCAGTACCAAGATTTCAGCATCTATGGCAAGGCTGTAATACTGAAATTTGCACAGTAAATAAAAGCCAGAAGACAAAACTATTTGGGTGGTTTAAAATGTTCATGTGTGTAAGAGTTCATGTTTTATACAGTGGATAAGGCCTTGCACGTGGCTGATGTAGGTTCAATCCTCGGCACCCTTCTGGTTCCCTAAACCCTGTGCACAAAGCCAGGTGTATGCCCTGAGTACTGTTTGGGCCCCCCACCCCATTCTTTTTTTTTAACTGACCAAATAAAGGGTGTGTGTGTGTGTGTGTGTGTGTGTGAACCATTGAAACCATTGTGATTGACAAATTCCTTCACAGTTGGTTTTTCAGACAACTGAATCAGGGTCAGTCCCACCACAAGTGTCAACCTCCTTCCACCAATGTTCCTAGAATATATCCTATACCACCACCCTTTACTCCCAGGCCTGCCAGTATAATGGATATAATGGACTCATTTAAAGCTTAAAGTCTTATATAATACTTTTGGGGCTCCTCTCTCTGTTGTATCTTGTTCTCCAGGTGAGTCCATGCTACCTGAAGATGGTGCTAAGAAACTGTACTCAGAGCTGCAGAGTGTGAAGGCTCGGGCCTGGCGGGGCGAGAAGCTGGACCTAAGTGTGTGTCATGCCTTCTGTCAGTGGCAGTGCTGTCTGCAGATGGGGCTGTACCTCAATCAGCTGCTCTCTAATCCGCTCCCAGAGCCAGACCTAACTCGGTAAGTGCCACGGGGAACTGCTATGGAGAGCTGCATACAGAAGTGTATACTTTCACTCATAGTTATGAAAAGAGGAAGGTAATTTCAAAAAGTAATCATAATGTAATAGTGTTCCAGCTGAGGAACTGGAATGAGGGAAAGAGTAATTCTCTACCTTTTCCCAAACCAACTATCCATTCGATGCAACTTTTTATTTGTTTTTTTGTTTGTTTTTTGTTTTTTGTTTTTGGGCCACACCCGGTAACGCTCAGGGGTTACTCCTGGCTATGTGCTCAGAAGTTGCTCCTGGCTTGGGGGACCATATGGGACACCGGGGGATCGAACCGCGGTCCGTCCAAGGCTAGCGCAGGCAAGGCAGGCACCTTACCTTTAGCGCCACCGCCCGGCCCCCACGATGCAACTTTTTAAATTCTGTTTCTTAAACAGGACTCAACTACACAAAAGGATAAAATTCTCCCCTTTTGCAATAAGGCCATGATGTTTATTGAAGTCAATCAGATAAAGACACTATCATTTCAGTTTTAGGTGCTATTTGATTAACTCATGCTGAACAAAGGCACAAGTTAGTGCAATAAAACAAAAATAAAATTTCAGGCTCTGATATTAGGTTAGTGGTAACCACCAAGGAAGGTGAGTCAGTCGTGTGGTACAAGGACAGAATTGGACTTTCAGGGTTGAACTCCATGTGGTATGTAGACAGGCTGATTTTTAATGACATAAGTGAAAATGCAAGTGCCAATTTTTTCAGTACTCAATTGAATCACTTGGTTGTTTTCCCACACCATATAAATTATGTGAAAAACAGTACTAGTCTTAACACTATAAAATGAAAAATAGTGGCAAATAAGTCAAAATTAGTTCCTTCTCAACTTGAATAAAAGGCTTTCTCTGAGTATCCAACTGAATTATTACTTTATACCTCTGGTCCTGCCTGTTGTTAACTCTTGTGCTGTCTAGATTGCATTCTAAATGCTTAGCATTGTCCTACCATTCACATTCAGATCTTTGTTAAATGCCTCAGTGTTAGCCAGGGAATAGTTATTTTCAAAGAAGTCGTTGTCTTGAACTTTTATTCTAGGGAAATACCTTTTAAGACATGGAGTATTTTTAGGGTTTTGAATCTTCTGGGCACTTACGAAGAAGGGAAGGGCCCTGTGCTAGGATTGAGTCTGTGGTATTTAATGGAGTGAGAAAGGACAGCAATAAGGGACAGGCCAGGAAAATGTTATGGGATTATGGGGTGGACATTATGGTGATTGTCCATCCAGGAGGATGAGCAGACGTGGAGAAGGGTGATGGTAAAGTGAAGTTGAAATCACCTATGTTTTGTTTATCTCTTGGAAGCAGGGAGACTTGTTTATTTAAACCATTTTTGTTTTGGGGCCACTCCCGGTGGTACTCAGGGGACCATATAAGATGCTGGGGATTGAACCCAGATTTGTTCCAGGTCAGTAGCATGCAAGGCAAACGCCCTACCACTATTCTATCATTCCAGCCCTACTTAAACAATTTGTTTTAGCTCCACTGTCTAGCGTAAAGTACTCAAATATTTGTTGAAAGAGTGATGTATGAAGGCATATCAAATGTGTGGGTATGACTTTCATGGTAAAACGGTTTTTAGTTATAAACAGTACAATAATATTTCTGGGCTT
This sequence comes from Suncus etruscus, assembly GCF_024139225.1. Taxonomy (NCBI): domain Eukaryota; kingdom Metazoa; phylum Chordata; class Mammalia; order Eulipotyphla; family Soricidae; genus Suncus; species Suncus etruscus. The sequence goes on along the minus strand of NC_064867.1, from coordinate 26,121,613 downwards.
GCAAAGAGAACCCTAGACTATTCTACTGAATAAAATGAACTTGCCTTTTAACTTGAGTATTATTTATTCCTCTGACCCCCCCCCCCCAGAATGTAGATTATTCTTGATGGATTTGTGACCACAAATTCACATAAAATAGAATAGGAAGGGGCCTGAGATATATAACAGCAGGTACTATATCTTGTACTTGGCTTGTACTTGGTCAACCCAGGCTTAAACCTTGGTACTGCATATGATCCTCAAGGCCTTGCCACAAGTGATCTCTTGAGTTCTACCAGGGCACCCCGAACACCCAAACCAAAACAAACAAACAAAAAAAAAAACAAGACCAAACTATTTTCTTACGATTTAAGCATCTCAGCATTATCAAGGCTTTTTATGAAAAATTGATTTTATATTGACTAATCAATGGTTCCACATGAATTGCTAAAGCACCAACCAATTCATCAACTGTAGCAGTGAGGTATATTAAATGTGTGGTTTCCAGTTCATCTTATATTAGTGAAATAGACTTTTACCCCAAGGAATGGCCTACATGATGCCATTCCATTCTCATTTTAAACCGTGTAGCCATTTTTGACCCATTCGACATGTTAAGTGGCGTCATCAACTTCAGGTTAGTTGCAGAACCAGTATGCAGGCATCATTTAATGTGCTGATAAAAAATTAAATATTGCCAGTCAAAGAAGTTATCCTTTTATATAACTTTACCAAGATGTTACCTTTGTAATCTTCAAATAATAAAACCCTTCCTTCATGGAACAGATTGTTCTCAAATGATTGTGCAGAAACAAGAAGAGTGTGTCACGTTTGTGAAATTGCCTGTGTGATAGCTGTCCCTGAGCTAAACCAAGCGGGTAATACCGTCCTTTTCTTCCTGTTGCAGAGTGTACAGTGGAAGTCTGGTGCATGAACTCTGCCGACAGCTGCTTCTGTCAACCTCAGTAGAGAGTGTCCTGAGCGTGTGTCCAGAGGCAAAGAGACTCTATGAGCTTCTCTTCAATGCTGCAAAGTTCTATGCCCCCGCTGAATTATTCCTGCCAAAGAGTAAAGCAAACCCCAAAAAGAAAAGATCTAAGAAACAAGGTACCAGGAGGTCCAAGAACAAGACTGGAAATCTCTCAGATTCTCAGAGTTACTATAATGGAAGCAATCGGTTTCGGATATTAACAGCTGAAAGCTTGGAGGACCGTATTGAAGCTGTAGAGCTCAAATAAACTCAAATCTGCAACCAGATGTATAATTCTCACCAGTGGTCTATTACCACCCTTAAAATGATTCAGGTTTTTTTTTTTTTTTTTGAACTAGCCCAGTAAGGGGCCCTACTCTGCTACAGGTATTTTATATTCTTCTTGTATTAACTTTGTTTAAGGAACTTCTGTATTCCATACATTAGGAAGCGTACTTCTCTCCTTTTAACCAACAGTTTGCAGACCTTGAGTAGTCTATAATTACAGTGCTCCATAATTGCAGCAATTCGGCTATGCTATCAAAGAATGCAAGTTCTACTCCAACTCTTCATTAACAGAAGCTGAGTTATCACTAAGAAAATCTTTACAAGCCTTTTTTCATCCTTGTTATGAAAGGTCTAAGCCTTGGAAGATGGAGATAAATATGCCAAAGAGAAAACTCTAAACCAAATTAAGAGTGAAGAACACTACAAACAAGTCCCAGGATTTCTTTCTACTTGAGGTCTTGCTTTTCTTTTTGGAAGGTAATACCTGACAGTGCTCAGGATTTACTCCTGGCTTTACACTCAGGAATGACTCTTTGCAGTATTAAGAACAACATATGGGATGCTGAGGATCAAACCTGGGTCAGGTGCATGCAAGCCAAGAACCCTACAGCTCTACTATGTTGCTATGTAAATTTTTGTGTGTTTGGTTTTGTTTATTGGGCCACACTGTTCCAGGCTTTAAGGTAGAAACTGGAATTGTGATGGGTCCAACAAAATAATAGCATCTTGAGGGGCTAGATCTAGAAGAAACAATGAGAAGAAATTAAATACTGTATATAAAAGCAACAATACTCAACTCTAAGCCATTTCTTTACTATTGTGTTTTCCCCCAAATACCATTTTTTAAACAAATTGTAGGTTTCAACCCACGAATGGAATGAGTTAAAAATCAGCATTTTAAAATAAAATTGACATATAACATGCATGTCGTTATTAGATGGGCAAAATGTATGTCTTACTATAAATTATGTTCAAAGATTTTGAAAGGTGTTTGTTTCTTGGACCACATTATTATAAATACAACAAATTGTGATGGTGCTGGCCAGTTCCAAAGAAAGGATTTGTAAATGAAAAAGCAAGTGGAATGAATACATTTGGGCATGATTTGAAAGTAAATTACTTACATTCAAAAATTGTTCTATCTCTGCTTTCTCACTGGTATAATAACACTGTGGTTTAATTCTTTCTATTGGAACAGGCCAATGTTCACTTCCTAACATAAACAATTCACTCTCCTGGAAATACCATATTCTTTTTTTTGTTTGTTTGGTTTTTGGTTCACACCAAGCAGCGTTCAGGGGTTATTCCTGGCTCTACACTCAGAAATCACTCCTGGTAGGCTAGGGGGACCATATGGGATGCAGGGATTCGAACCACTGTCCTTCTGCGTCTAAGGCAAATGCCTTACCTTCGTGCTATCTCTCCAGCCCCAAAATACCGTATTAAGAGATTGAGCCCACCACCAGCCACTGTTACACAAGTCTCCCCAGTGTCATGTGGCTTTTGTCTATTACAAAAGGGAGAAACACAATCTCATTTGTTACTAGTGTCCAACCCCTAGTATTGACTTCTGGTTAAATATGTATTTTAGGGGTACACATAGCATATTAGAGCATAGGTTTTAATAAGGCTTTTTATGAAAAAAAGAGGCTCTTCACTCCAAAGTCAAGGATAGAGTTCTAGTGGGCTAGAGGAATAGCATAGTAGTAGAGCACAGGGTTATAATGCTTAGGTACTGGGTCTGTCACCCCAGTATACATATGTTTTCCTACAGTAGAATAATACAAAATCTACATGTGTGTAAGAATGATGCAGAAATCTCTCAGTACCCATAGGACACCGATTCGAGGCCTTCCTAGTCCCACCAGATACTAAATCCAAAATTGCTCCATGACTCAGAATAAATTGGTATATAACAGTGTTTTTCAACCTTCAGTCCATGGGCCCTTTCTCACCTTGTTCCTTCCTCTGACCATCCCCTCTTAACAACTGGCTCCCTAGTCTCCTGCCAGGTTTCTCCACTTACATGGTTTTCACCTATGTCTCCCTTGGAATATTCTAGGCCCATGTACTCCCTGACTGAGAAATGCTGGTAAAAAAGTGCTTTGAATTGTCTCTAGCTTATTTATAATACCTAGTAGAAAATAAATGCTCTATGTTTCTTTACCTTTAGAAGGAAATATAGTGGCAAGGAAAAAGTTTACATTTCAGTCCAGGTGTACCGACCTTAGTCTCACTAACTCAGTGACATACTCAATCCACTGGGTTGAATTTCAGGATTTAGAGCCTGGGCACATGGAAGGCCAACGTGTTCAAATAAACTGTTTCCTTATATTTTAACACCTTGCACTAATTCAAGGCCCATCCAGACCTGCTCCCTGTAAAAAGATAGTCACAAATTCTAAGCACTCTTATTGTGTGACCTTGTGGCTGAATGGAGGAATTTAGAAGCACACTTATTTCTAACTTCCTAAAATTTACAATGTCCAGGTGTCAATATCTTATTTTGAAAATAAGCATTTTTTTTCTACACCTGGTGACACTCGGGTGACTCCTGGCTTTGTGCTCAGAAATGGCTCCTGGCTTGGGGGTACCATATGGGACATCTGGGGGTCCCGCGGTTTGTCCTAGGCTAGCATGGTCAAGACAGACACCCTTGTGCCACCACTCCAGTCCCAATAAGCATACATTTTCAAAAACAAAAGTATTTGGGCAGTGCTCCAAGGGTGATTTTTTTCGGGGGGGGGGGGGGCGGGACGGGACACACGCACAGGATTTACTCCTGGCTCTGTGCTCAGAAATCAGTCCTGGCTTGGACCATATAGGATGCCAGGGGATCAAAATGTGGTCTGTTCTAGGCTAACACAGGCAAGGCAGACGCCCAACCCCTTGCACCACCGGCCATACGGCTTCTGTTTTTTTTTTTTTTGGGGGGGGGGGGGTCACACCGGGCAGTGCTCAGGGGTTTTTCCTGGCTCCCTGCTCAGAAATTGCTCTTAGCATGCATGGGGGACCATATGGGACACTGGGATTCGAACCGATGACCTGCATGAAAGGTAAACACCTTACCTCCATGCTATCTCTCCAGCCCCTGATTATTTTTAAGATTAACCAACATGTTTTGTTTTATGAAACATTTGGGGGGAAAAAAGTAAATGGCCAAAGCATAAGCGTAGTTTTTTCTGACCACAAGATGGCACTAAAGGATCACTCTTCAAGGAACCCTTACTAAACTAACAACTATGGTTGAGTCTTTTTTGGAACTATTTAAAAAGCACCTTTTGTTAAACAAATGGAAAAAATACAAGAACATAGGAACCTCTTATCTCATGAAGAACTATTCATTATGTGGCAGTGTTCATAATTCTGTGTGGTGTGGTTTCTCTTACTGAAAAATTGTGGGCATTCCTAATTCAGAAGACAGTTCACCCACACCAGACAACAGAAGGACCACCACAGAAATGTGGGCTCTTGCCAAGATATCTTATTCATTTGGCTGAACTTGAGCAAAAAGTGACAGGAATGCAAATATCTTATGAAGACCTGCAGGTTCAACGCTGTTGACATAGAATAGCTGGACAAATACAACAAAGTTCATGTGTACACAGGAATTAGGCACTATGGATGCCAGGATTCAAACCACCATCCAGGTCCTGGATCAGCTGCTTGCAAGGCAAACGCCCTACAGCTGTGCAAGGCAGACATCTTAACCCCTCAGGCCAATTGTTTGGTTTTGGGGCCATACCCAGTGTGGCACTTGGGTTTCTCCTGGCAAGCTCAGGGAACCACATGAGATACTGGAGAATGAACCCAGGTCAGCCGTGTGCAAGGCAAATACATCTTTTCTATCCACTATATTATCAGTCTGGCCCTCCATTTGCAGTATTTTTTTTTTTTTTGTCTTTGGACTATACCATGTGACACTCAGGGGTTACTACTGGCTATTTGCTCAGAAATCGCTCCTGGAAGGCCCAGGGGACCATGTGGGAACAGCTTAAGACAGTCCAGGAGGGCTAAGAGTGGAGGTATGGGAGGCATGGTGGGAACTATGGCAGAGGGAGGTCAACACTGGTAGTGGAAATGGCCCTAATTCACTGCCACTAAGTACCTGAAATACAATTGTGAAAGACTTGTAATTCACATTGGTCTCAATAAAAATTAATAAAAAAAAAAAAAAAAAAAAAAAACAGCTAAAGAAACTACCCAAAATCTGGGGCCGGGCGGTGGCGCTGGAGGTAAGGTGCCTGCCTTGCCTGCGCTAGCCTAGGACGGACCGCGGTTCGATCCCCCGGCGTCCCATATGGTCCCCCAAGCCAGGAGCGACTTCTGAGCGCATAGCCAGGAGTAACCCCTGAGCGTCAAATGGGTGTGGCCCAAAAACCAAAAAAAAAAAAAAAGAAACTACCCAAAATCTAACAAAGCTGAACTCACATTCATTTATTGCTTAATTTTTAGCACACACTAAAGGCAATACTTGTGAAATTTAAACTGTGCTCTAAGTCTTGCTGACATGTTCTCAAATACCACATTCAAAGTGACCCATGTCCCCACTACACGAGAGAGCTCAGCCTAGGTAAAAATCTCCCAAATAGCTCTGACACCAACCAACTGCAAACACATGTCATGTCTTTTCTCCTTCCTTCCTCTCAATTCTGAAAACAGCATATTCTGCCCATATCTTCCCCTCCCATTCCATCTCAAATAGCTTTAATTACCAACGTCCACTAATTTGCTGGGTGGGAGGTAAGGATTGAGTCCAGGTCACATGCATGTAAGATGTGCCCTTCCCCACTGCGCCACATACCCAGCCCTGAACATTGTTTATCCATATATTGCCCATAAAGATGAAATAATCTTTTATGAAGACCATAAAATCATAATGTGAAAACATGCCTTTTTTGAAAAAGGCTTTCTTTTAATACACAAAAGCTTTTCAAGTTAATACAGTAGCATCAACTGTTAATCTTATTTTCCTTGTTTTGAGGTAAGATCCACAATAGTATTGCTAACATATTGCTAACACCATGGAATGTTTCTTCTACATTATTTTTTTTTTTACATTATCTTCTATGTACTGATTAGTGTTGGGTCTGACACAATGAGACCATGGTCTCTTAGCTTGAAATAAATTTTATACTGATAAAGGTGAGTTTACTTCTAGGTTTTCAATTCTGTTCCACTGATTTTTTTTTTTTGTGTGTGTATTTTTATTCCAATGCCAAAGTTTTAATTACAGTAGAAAGTTGTCGGGGCCGGTGAGGTGGCGCTAGAGTTAAGGGGTCTGCCTTGCAAGCGCTAGCCAAGGAAAGACCGAGGTTCGATCCCCCAGCGTCCCATATGCCCCCTCCCCAAGCCAGGGGCAATTTCTGAGCGCTTAGCCAGGAGTAACCCCTGAGCATCAAACGGGTGTGGCCCGGAAGAAAAAAAAAAAAAGTTGTTGCCAGTCATCATAGTGCTTAAAAGAAAGTTGTTGGGAGGTACCTGAATTCAAGCTTTCCCAAGGGGTATTAGCATCCAAGCTGGAGTCAGAGATCTGTACATCTGTCTCCTCTAGGATGGTTCTGTAGGCTAAGTCACCTGGTGACTTCAGGTGATAGCTATCCCTTGCTGTGGTAACCTCTCATGTAGACGTTTCTGAAGGGCTTAGACTGGCCCAATCACAGGAGGTTGGTCTGGACTCTGATCAGACTGCAGATGCAGGCAGCAGTCATATAAAATCAAGGGTCTATAGGTTCCAATATTCAGTTCAGGAGCTTTAGGTCAGTGGTTTTCACCTGGGTAGACTGACGCCAGAATACACTAGTAGGAAAGCACAGCAGCACTAGGCTCTGGTCATCGGCATGGGTAAAACTGGTGCTCTGCATATTCTACCAGGTACAGTGGAGCTCTTTCAGTTCCCAACACTCCAGCATCCCACCTCCCTCACCCACTCTGGTTTGAGTTATAGCTACAACTGATAGTTACAGGGCAGTTTTCAGTCCTCACACTATATAGAAAACTTTATAGGGGCCGGAGAGATAGCATGGAGGTAAGGCGTTTGCCTCTCATGCAAAAGGTCATCGGTTCGAATCCCGGCGTCCCATATGGTCCCCCATGCTCGCCAGGAGCGACTTCTGAGCATGGAGCCAGGAGTAACTCCTGAGCACTGCCGGGTGAGACCCAAAAAACCAAAAAAAAAAAAAAAAAAAAAAAAAAAAAAGAAAACTTTATAGGCAGCCAAAGAAACGGCCGATGGTCTTGGGCACCATCAGCACAAGGGTGCTGGTTGTCTCCTACTTTGCTCTTAGCTGTCTGCCAGTTCTCTAGTGCTTTGTGTTTGCTCTCCTCGTATTAGGCCATGGAACTCTGCTTCCCAGAGTCCCACAGTGCTCTGCAGAAAATACTATTTGCACCTGCCTTGATCAGAGGCACAACCTCCCCTCTTTCTCCTAGCCCAGAGGCACCCGAGGTCACTTTACTGAGTTATTCCTACCACTCCCAAGTCTGTCACAACCTCTTCCTACGTTGGTACTGCTCTTCCATCCTCATGGCCTACATTCCACTCTGCTGACCCTTTAGGTGGAAATGTGTGGAGGCCAAGCATCTGGAGTCTTCAGCTGTCCGCCTTCTTGCCAGCTATCAATGCTGCCTCTTCAAAAAGCAAGCAAAAAAAGGCAGTAAAAAAATCAGGACATTCCAGGCTTTTCTATCATACTGACTACCCAGATCCATTTGTCCTTTAACCTTAGTTTCTAGAACTCTCTTATAGGTGTACCCCTCTTATCACTGCAATCCTCCTTCAGTATCTCCACCAGTATAAGACTGATCTGGGTTTGATCCCTGGCAACATATATATTCCCACACCCCATCAGGAGTGATCCCTTAGTGAAGAGCCAGGAGTAAGCCCTGAGTACTGCCAGGTATGTGCCCACCTTCACACACCCCACCCAAAAAAGAAATAAAAACCTGAATGTAATAATTCCATACTGTATAATCACTAATTTTCAAATCACAGGTTCTATTTACTAGTACTAATTGCTTTCTATATTTAAATACCTATGCAGATCATTTTAATACTCACAATTCCAAACAGATTGTTATAAAAAGAAATCTCTTTCCTTTGTTTCCAAACAGAATCAACAGGGTAGGTACACTTTTATTTCATACAAGTCACACTACTGAAACTAAAATGCAAAAGCAAGAGATTGGCATCTACTTAATTATTTTAATTATTTGTAACTAAAAAAAAGAAAATCATCACAAAATTTAAGTATGAGACATCAAGTCACTAAAATGACTTTATGTCACTTTTATTTAAGTAGGAATGATGTATCTTTGACTAGTCAGTCATTAAGGAAAAAGGAGAATAAAACTGCAGGCATCTCAGTTCCTTAGATTTGACTGTTTCAGTAACAAGAACTCAAAGAACATTTTCCTTGTCATTTAGTAACAATATCAGTGCAGATAACTAAAAGTTTAATATTGTTTATAAAAACCAGAGAATGTTTTGTCCTGACAGTTTAAAAAAAATGGACATTATAAAATACAAACAGTCACTAACTTCAAGAAGATTTAAACCTGTAAGAATTTGAGAGCTGCTTCAAAGAGAAACATTCAAAACAAGAGTGAACTTCTAATTTTGCATCAGGGGCCAAAACTTGCCATATACTCAAAACAAATTATGTTCATCTCCTCCAGTTATACAAAAAAAAAAAGGTGGCATTACACAGAACAAATTCATTAATTCTCCTAGCATGTCAATGAAACAAAATGAATGTGGAAGAAAAATGATAAGACTCAAAGGAAGAAGCTGCAGATACAAAATGAACATGGCCAACACAAAATCTTTCACATACCCTGGTTCACAGACATCTATCTGCTTGGGTTTAGGCTTCTTTCTGTTTTGTTTGTTTTAAATCTTTCAAGTATAGCACTCTATTTCCTAAGAGAGAAACTTGAAGAGAAAAATTGAAAAGACATCTTAAGTAATAAGATTTAGTTATAAAGGTGAGGTACTTGCATTTGTATTTTGGGGATGACAACGTGGTACTTGACAATGTATTTGTATTTAACTCAAAAAAGACATATTAACATGTTAAAATGATTTGTTATAATCTTTAGCCAATAAAATATTTTTGACACTATGACCAAGTTATTTAGACAGTACTACCATAACAAGAATGCCACATGAAAACCCTGTGTTAGTTCTTAAAAGACCAAAGACTCAACCTTAAAAAAAAAAAAAAAAAAAAAAGCAACCATTTATACTTACTAAGAAAAGCAACTTCAACTGAATTGCAGAATATGCTTTTCAATCACAAAAAAAAGAAAAGAACAGTGATCTGAGTGGTCACATCCTGTGCAGAAACAAATCTGATACAAAAGTGGTAACAAAAGATCTCTGCGCTGCTTACATTGTAGGAAAAAGGAAATACAGTAGCTGATAGATGGCCCTCCAGGTAATCAACTTTAAACCATATTGAATGCCTCTGAAACGATTAAATTTATTTGTGAATTAGTAAGAAAGCCCCACCACCATAAATAGTACAATATTTAAAAATAAAAAACAATATTTATATCTAAGTATCTTTGTACTGTTAGACCTCTTTAAGTGCAGAAGGTGGTTCAGGTTTTGCTATTGTCTTCTTCGTTGTAAATTAAATAAGTGCCCATATGCTTTATAAAGTTCGACTCAATTGCAAAAACCAATTTAAATCAGAGTATGTTATCAAAGTTGCATAATTTCATTTGGGACTGCCAGCAGGTTAAAGTCTTGAATCAAGTCTTTAACAGTAATGCTCAGTTTTATCAACTGAAAAGTTAAAAAGTTCTCTTTTCTTCATTATCCTCTTGACCTTTTCCTTCTGATTGATCTTCAGACTGCAATTCCTAGTTTGCAAATAAAAGAATGCAATATGCATCATACTTCAAGAAAAGACGACGAAGGTGAACTAACATGCTTCTGGATCTTTTCCCTGCTCCTTTCGACCTTCTTGATTATTTCTGACACTACACACACTGAAGAGGTGAGACCCAAAAGGAACAGCAGATCTGCAAGAGAAAGTAAGTTGGATTTTATGATTCTCTCAAAGATTTTGCTGGGAAGTTTTCTAGCATTTTAACACAGCCTGTTTCACAAGCATTCCAAAAAGGCACAAACTGACGGAATTAAAAAGGATGGGAGAGGGGTCTTAAAAAAAAAAAAGGATGGGAGAAATTTTACAGGGTATGCACAGCCACATGAGTCTGATTCCTGGCAGAGCATATGTGGGGCCCCTGAGCATAAAACTGGGGATAGTCTCTAAATCTGCAAGATATAGGTCAAAATCATACACATACCCGTCCTCAAAAAAAAAAAAGTTCAAAAACAAGAAGGCTATAGTGACCATATACTACTTTCTCTGAACCATGATTCTTAATACCAGAACAAACAAGAGAAACTTTCTATTGAATAGTTCACACAGCCATACGACAGCCTTTCACAAGGGTTGTTCAAAGAGTAGTAACTAATTTGACTGAAAAATGCCCATTAAAAAAAACTTACATATTTCATCTAAAAATCTAGGTTATCTTTCAAAGGGCATGTTTTTACCACAGTATCCATGCCATCTCAGACTTACTAAGTGCTTAAAAAAATTTTTGTCTCCTCATAATGTTTTATAAGAGGATGAATATAAATTTATTCAAATACTGAACCTGGACTGGAGAGATAATAGGATGGTCCTTGCCCTGCAATCAGTATCATATATAGTCCTGTCCCTCAGCGCAGGATAAATCTGAGCACAGGCTCAGGAGTAAGTTCTGAGCACTACCAAGTATGGCAAATAAGTAAGTAAATAAATAAATAAAATAAAACCCACTAAAACTGGCTCAATTTTAAGGTAAAATTGGGAGATATGAGGAAAGAGACCATCCCAGGGTGCTTAGGGAACCCTATGGTGCCAAACAGAGAGCCTCCATCCATACAAAGCAATGCTTGAGCCATTTGAGACATCTCCCTGATTCCACAGTAAAATTTAACTTACAACAAAAGAAATATGATGATGTTTAACTTATTTTCATAAATACCCTAATTAAAAAAACAAGAATATAAGGTAAATTATAATAAAATGCATCATTTCTCATATTTAGATACAATGATTAATTTTTAAATGTAGTGTACCATTCAATGCACACAAAAATGTAAAAGAAGAATGTCTGGTTAACATTCTTAATGAAATTTTCTGATTTTTCTATAAGGTTTTTATTCCATAAAATTAAAATGTACTTTGGCAAGTAAGAAAAGCAAACTGTTTATTAAAATTAAAATTTTAAAGAACAAGCTGATTGCTTCAGTGAGCTTAAAATGGAAAGTTATAAACCTCAAGTGCTCTATATTGTCTAATTTACTCAGAATTATCAAGTAAATTTTGACAATTGATAACCTATAAAAGTAATTTCAAATTTATGTTACTAAATCAAGCAAATAGAGCATTATTCTTCTGAGATCACTTTTAAAAGGAAAATTCTATTAGTGCAAAAGTGTTAGAAAAAGCTAACAAACGTTCATCTAAAATATAAAAATTATAAAAATAACTTATGTTTACCCAAGATACTTAGGCTCTCGGTCTGAAAAACTTTCTGAAGTGGAGGAAAATAAATAACTAGTAACTGTCCCATGATGGATCCAAGAACTGCGTAGCAAAACATTTTATTACTGCAGAGTCCGATTTCAAGCACAGATTTGGTCTGTTGGCAGAAAAGAGAATTTAATTACTACCCCTTTCTTATATAAACTATTTTATTACTAGTTATCTTCTATTAATTAATTTATAATAAAGTCCACAGTGCCAGTGCCATGAAATCTCTTCATGTTAATTATAATTTTGAAAGAATTCCAATGGAGTAAGGATAATTTTTTCCTGGTTTTTGGGCAAATCCAGATGTGCTTAGGGCTCACTCCTAGTGATGCTCAGGGTATGTGGTGCCAGATATCAAACCCGAGTTGGCTACATCTGGCCACTTAATGCACTGTACTATATACCTCTTGCCTAAAATAAAAATAAAATTTTAAATTTTTCTTTATATCAAGAAAGTATCTTCTTAAAGAGAAGTACTCTCTTAAAGAGAGTACCCTATATTGAAGGTGGGAGAAGGGGAGTAAAAGACCTAGAAAGAAAACGTACTTCAGCATTCCAAAACACAATCTGTTCTGAAATGAGAGAATAAACATCTTAACAGAAAACTAAGGTTGGCCCTATGTTAAGAAGATAATAACGTAAATCGAAACCTAAATCCAAACCTATTACTTAGTTACAGATAATAAGAGAATAAAAATCGGAAATTGACACAGGTTATTACTTTCATTTGCTAGTTGAAAGCAAAGTTTATATTCCCAAATATCTCCCCTGGCCATGTTGATATATTTGTACAGGAAAGCTAATCTGGAACTTATTGGGTATGGCCCAAAAAAAAATCACACACTCTGCTCAATTCCATTATCCTTGTCTACTTACTATTACAGCATGAATCAATCAGCTAAGATCACCTAAGGCATACCTGGGATCTGGAGCTTAGTGCATTGAACATGTCAAAAAATACAAAGCATGTGAAAGTCATTGTTGTATCTCGAGGAGTTATCACATTGTCTCTTAGCTGCCAAGAGGAAAAATATGAATAATTTTTCAGTGAGTGAATTTACTGGACAAACACTGCATGCTTATTAAAATTTTATTTCAGTTAGAATGAAACAACTTAAGACAAAATATAAGTTATGTATATATTCCCAATATCCCATTAAATAACTAATGAATAGCTATAGTTTTCACAAAGTAAACATTTGAATACTTGTTGAAGTAATTGTTTAAAAAATTAATTATATGGCTAAAACAGATATTTGTTTATTGTTGGTTTGGGGGCCTCACCTAGCGGTGCTTAGAGAATAATTTTGACTCTGCACTCAGGAATTACTCCTGACAGGCCATACAGGATGTCAACATCAAACCCAGGTCAGCTGCATGCAAGGCAAATGCCCCACCCACTGTGTTATTGTTCTGGCCCCTGAAAACAGATTTTTAAAACATCTATTTTCAGTATTCATTTTTTTTTTTTTTTTTTGGTTTTTGGGCCACACCCGGTAACGCTCAGAAGTTGCTCCTGGCTTGGGGGACCATATGGGACACCGGGGGATCGAACCGCGGTCCGTCCAAGGCTAGCACTGGCAAGGCAGGCACCTTACCTTTAGCGCCACCGCCCGGCTCCCTTCAGTATTCATTTTTATCAACTCTAACCTCTAAGCTCATTTTAATAAACTAGAAATTTAAATAAAGATAAAAATAAAGCTGTTTTAAAGATAAAAATAAGATCTTAAGATTTTTATCCCACCCCCTAGTTTTTGCAGTTCCCTCCAAACTCTTAATTCCTCCACATAACAATGAAAGAACAAAGGGGGAGGGGGGAGAGAGAGAGAGAGAGAGAGAGAGAGAGAGAGAGAAAGAGAGAGAGAGAGAGAGAGAGAGAGAGAGAGAAAAAGAGAGAGGAGAGAGAGGGGGAGAGAGAGGAGAAAGGAGAAAAGAGAGAAGAGAGAGAGAGGAGAGAGAGGAGAGAGAAAGGAGAGAGAGGGGAGAGAGAGAGGAACTCTTAATTCACTGCTGGTGGGAATGCTATCTAGTCAGTCTTTCTGGAAAACAATACAGATATTCCTCAAAAAAAAAAAAAAAAAAAAGAAATTGAGCTTCCATAAGATCCAGCAATAGCACTCCTAGGGATATGCCCTAGGAACACAAAAACACAATACAAAAATGTCCTCTGTATGCCTATATTCAATGTAGTGCTATTTACAGTAGTCAAAATCTAGAAAAACCCAAGTGCCTAACAACATATGAGTGACTCAAGAAACTGTGGTACATCTACACAATGAAATACTATGCAGTCATAAAATCTATGAAGTCATAAAATTTATGAAGTCATAAAATTTATGAAGTCATAAAATCTGCCTTATACATAAATGGACATGGAGACTAGCACATGCTGAGTGAAATGAGTTGGAGGGAGAGAGATAGACACAGAATAGTCTCACTCCTCTGTGGTATTTAAGAAAAATAAAAGATAGTATCGTAGTAATATCCAGAGACAATAGAGATGAGGTCCAGGACCAGCCCATGATATGAAGCTTACCACAAAGAGCTGCAAGTGTAGTTAGAGAAATAACCATACCAACAACTATCATGACAATGGTAGTGAGAGACAGGGAGTGGGGGAAGAGGGAGATAGAAAACATTGGTGGGGGAAAGTTGCACTGGTGAAGTGGGAAGAATAATATATTTTATGAGTGAAACCCAACTACAAGCATTTCTACAACCAAGGGGACCAGGAAGGAGTGATTGAGGGGAAGGGAGAAGAGAGGGAGGAATCCTACTATCATATAGCAGCCATGTCCTTAAAGCAGCTAATCCAGAGGACTTACCTCCCGCCAGAAGACAAACAATGTCCCACAAACAATTATTATTGATGAAACGAGTATTTTTAGTATTAGGTTTTTAGTCAAAATGCTGTCCTTCCAGTTGCGTGGAGGTTTACGAATGACATCTTTATCCACTGGTTCTACTCCAAGGCTAAAACACAAATAAAATGAATTGTTTTAAAGTTTTAAGATTCGAATTTACTTTCAAAGCTCATTTACCTCAATAACCCAGAAAACTGTTTTCTCATGGAAATAAAACAATGAAAATCTTAGTTATAATTGTCAAGGGGTAAGTGATCAATATTTTTAGGTATACACTTTCATATACATATACATAATTGCATATACATATGAGTTTGTTTATTTTATTTTTGGTACCAGGATCAAACCCAGGGTCTTACAATTTGTATTTCAATAGAGATATTAGAAATATCTTTTTAAGCAAGGATATTTCAACTAAACTTTGTTACAAAGGTCACCAAGAGCTAGAAAAGTAAGGAAGTGACACCATTATAAAATATTTAAGATGAGGGACCGGAGCAGTGGCGCAGGCAGTAAGGTGTCTGCTTTGCACGCCCTACCCTAGGACACACCAGGGTTCAATTCCCCGGGCATCCTATATGGCCCCCAAGCCAGGAGCAATTTCTTAGCACATAGCCAGGAGTCGTCGCTGGGTGTGGCCCAGAAACAAAAAACAAAAAAATAAAAATTAAGATGCTTTCCCTTCAAGTTTCTAAAATTGAAAGCAGAACCTAGGTAACTACTAAACTTGGAGATTTCCTCCATTATCTTCCATACTTTAAAACAAAGATTTAGAGGTGAATGACTGCTGGAATTTTCAGAGTGAAAGTTTCAGGTTTGTGCTGCACAAATGGCATCACACATCATACTTATAACGAACAATACAGCAAAGATTTCTAAGAATACTTTGAACTTAATAAACAATTACTCTTCCCTTGCCTTTCTGCTATGCTGTTCCAAAACTCTTACCTCTGAGCTGGAGGTCCATCCATAATAATATTGATCCATAAAATCTGCATGGCATTGAGAGGATTAGGAAAGTTCATTAATGTAGCCAATGAGATTAAAGTTAATGCTGCTATACTCCTGTTAAAAAAGAGAGTCTAACATTAAAAAATCTGTCAGCTAAATACCAATTACATATTATATTTTTAGCATGTTTATACTTTGTTTGTAAAGGCTGCATTTCCACGTAAACTATAGTTCATTCATGAAAATGAAGCTGACTTAACTTTTATGATTTAAACATGTATTTTAACAAACATAAATTTGGAGCAACAGAAAACAAATAGATTTTAAAAAATCTGTGTTCGAAATAGTACTGCTAAGCAATAGTTATTAGCTGTAGTAATATTTTGATTTTTTTTTTTTTTTGGTTTTTTTGGGCCACACCCGGCGGTGCTCAGGGGTTACTCCTGGCTGTCTGCTCAGAAATAGCTCCTAGCAGGCACAGAGGACCATATGGGACACCGGGATTTGAACCAACCACTTTTGGTCCTGGATCGGCGGCTTGCAAGGCAAACGCCACTGTGCTATATCTCCGGGCCCAAATATTTTGATCTTTTTAAGATCAATTTTTATTTTAGAATCAAAAACGAATAAAATGAGAGCCGGCGTGGTGGCGCTAGAGGTAAGGTGCCTGCCTTGCCTGCGCTAGCCTAGGACAGACCGTGGTTCAATCCCCTGGTGTCCCATATGGTCCCCCAAGCCAGGAGAGATTTCTGAGCTAGGAGTAACCCCTGAGCGTTACCGGTGTGGCCCCAAAACAAAACAAAACAAAAAAAGGATAAAATGTGTCAAGCCAAGTGGAAATCCTAAGATTTGACATCCATTCTTTGGCGATTAAAGGAACTACTAAACAAAGCAAATGGAAATCTTATAATTAGAACAAGCCACTATTTTTAAATTTCAAAACAACTTTTAATCTCTGGATACAAGTCATTTTCATTGTGTAAACCTTATACATAAATAAGCCACAAAAAAAGAGATCAGAATAAAAAGAAAGATCAGTAGTTCTGGGCATTTTCTTTAAATTCTACTTTTCATAAAATTTATTTCTCAGATACTTGGTGACAACCTTCTTAGAAACTTACGTGCTCAGCTGGAATCTAACAAAATTTTTAATGTTATTATAAATTCCTTTACCCTCTTCAATTGCAGACCTGGAATTTAAAAAAGAAAAAACTCAATGTAATCACACAAAAATAATATACTAAAACAATGGAGCACATTTTGAAAATAATTTTACAAATGACAAATCCAGCACTAAGAGAATCTTTTTTTTTTAACACCATTAAGTCTAGGAAAAATGCTAATACATTCTAATACAAGGAATTACAATTTAAGATTATTCTATGTTACATTAATTTCATTTTATACAATATTAAAATATGGGGCTGGGAAGATGGCGCTAGAGGTAAGGTGTCTGCCTTGCAAGCGCTAGTGTAGGTCCCCCCAAGCCAGGAGCGATTTCTATGCGCATAGCCAGGAGTAACTCCTGAGCATCAAATGGGTGTGGCCCAAAAACAAAAAACAATATTAAAATATTTAGGTCTTGGGGCCGGAGAGGTGGCGCTAGAGGTAAGGTGTCTGCCTTGCAAGCGCTAGCCAAGGAAGGACCGTGGTTCAATCCCCTGGCATCCCATATGGTCCCCCCAAGCCAGGGGCAATTTCTGAGTGCTTAGCCAGGAGTAACCCCTGAGCATCAACGGGTGTGACCCAAAAACAAAAACAAAAACAAAAACAAAAAAAAAAGATTTAGTCTTAAGATATTTCAACATTTGTGGGAAAGTGCTTGCCTGAATTTGATGATTCCCTGTTGCAAAAAAAGGGGGGGGGGGGCACTAGAGCGATAGCACAGTGGTTGGGCATTTGCCTTGCATGAGGCTGACCCAAGACTAACTGTGGTTCAATCCCCTGGCATCCCATATGGTCCTCCAAGCCAGGAGCAATTTTTGAGCACATAGCCAGGAGTAACTCCTGAGCATCACCGAGTATGGCCGAAAAAAAAAACAAAACGAAACAAAAATACAGTTTCAAGATTCATGTAAATTTTCTCCTTCATCTGGTTCAATAAAGAAAAATGTTTATGGGTGCTGAAAAGGGATAACGTGGTATGCATGATACCCTTTCATTAACAAACCAGTGTCAAAAAGAAAAAAAGGAAATGAGAGAGGGAAGAGAGCGAGAAATCAAAAATTTGCTTATACATGGATGGATTTGGAGACTATTATGTTGAGTAAAATAAGTCAGAGGGATAGAGATAAGCACAGAATAGTCACCAATTAAAAAAAAAATCCAGTATAATAGCAGCACCTAGAGACAACAGAGATGAGGGCTGGAAGGACCAGCCCATGAAAAAAGTTTGCCACAAAAAGTGTAAGTGCAATTAGAGAAATAACTACACTAACAGCTACCTTGACAATGATAGAGAATACAATGCCTGTCTTAAAGACATTTTAAGGGGGAGGAGAGAGGTGGGGAAAGGAGGGACAATGGTGGCAGGAAAGTTGTACTGGTGAAGAAGGGTGTGCATTTTATAGCTGGAACCCAATTATGAATATGTTTGTAACCAATAGTGCTTAAATATATTATTAAAAATTAGGTTAATAAAGCACCTTATAATATATAATTGCACACTGTCACTAAACTGAGTAATATTCTGATCATCCCACAGGTAGGTAATTATTGGAGAAATTAACAAGATTCAATTGACCTCTACCTTGAAGATTTGTAAACTGGTCCCAACAGATATTATTCAACTTAAGATTGAAACAGTGTAAAAGAGATGATACTATTTAAGCGTGATAAACTGTCTCATGAATAAAGGACAATATGAGAAACTACTTGTATAAGGAAACAAGTTCAGGTATGAACCAAATATCCTTTTTAATTATATTTTTGGGCCAGAACCAGCAGTGTTAGGTTTTTTCCCTGACTCTGGACTCAGAGATCACTCCTAGAAGGGTTTGGAGACTATATGGAGCTGGAGATCAAAACAGGAAGGCTAGATGCAAAGTACGCACTTTCCCCACTGTACTACCTCTCCTGCTCAGGTTAGCTATTTCCTAAAAGAATGGTCCCATCAATTATTACTTTCTTCCTATTATAAATTACATTCTCTGGCAGAAAAAAATTAATCAATCTAATAAATAGTTTAATTTGTCCAATGCTGAAATACTACTAATTCTTTCCCATTTGAACTATCTATTGGGGCAACAGCTCTGAAAAGTGTTCATAAAATAAAACTTATACGATGTATGTGATACATGATCTTTAAATAGAAGTAATTTCATATTTATTTAAAAACGTACATGATGGTTTGAAAGTCGTCGTCCACCAGGATCATATCTGCTGCCTCTTTGCAAACATCTGTCCCAGTCTGGCCCATCGCAATTCCAATGTCTGCAGCCTTCAGAGCAACTGCATCATTTACTCCGTCTCCTGTCATGGCTACCACAGACCCGTTCTTCTGAAGAGACTGAAGCAGGGAGGAAAAGATTTCCAATAAAATAATGCTTCCCCTTAGATAATGATATAACAAATCTTTCTCATATAATTCCATCTTAATTGTACAAAATAATATCAATTTTCCAATAAAGCTTTAATAGATGGATGGTTTAAGAAAAAGATATTTTAAAAAGAATGCAATTATTTTGAAGTTTCAGAACTATAGGGCTAAAGACTGATCTCTGGTCGATTAATTAGACAGTGATTCCTGAGGGTTCTCCGTAGGGGTCTTCTTCCAATTTTTCTGGAGAAAAATTCGTTGTGATTTGTACAATGCTAATGACATCCTAAGGAGGGTTTTTGACAAAGCATTATCCAGTTCAAAATGTATAGTGCAGAAGGTTAAAATACTCTTAACTACACAATGACAGGTTATTAAATCAATACTCCATATTTGGTTATTAGTCAATACTCCGTATATTTTTTAATAATATATAGTAATTGTTCACAGTCCCCTAATTTTTGAGGGGGCTCTATTTAGTGACTAAAAAATTACTGCTGTTAACACTTAAGATAGATTGACTATAGAAGTCTATCATAAGATATTTCAATATTGTTCAAGTGTTTAAAAAAGGCATTTCAGATATTTCATTAATATTTGTCCCTGCATCTTCTCATACTAACTAAAATCTTAGTGTTCCCATGGAAGACTCTAAAAGGTCACTTACATGCTTCATCAACATTCCAGGTAACTAAATAAATGTAATGAAAGATGAACAGTAGCATACTGTCTACTGAGATAAGATTTGTTTTCTGGGAACTCACCTTAATGATTTTCATCTTGTGTCTTGGACTTGCTCTGTAAAATACTGCAACCTGTTAAAATACAGGATTCACTGAAAACCTTCAATGCTAAGGATATTATAATAAGGCAGACACTTATAATGAGGATAAAATTTTAGCTTAAATTATATTCAATTTGTCACAAGGGTCATTTGTGGCTTGCACTATACACTCTAACTTGCAGGAGTTTTCTTTTCCTTTTGGTTTTTATGGGCCACACCCGTTTGACACTCAGGGGTTACTCCTGGCTATGTGCTCAGAAATCGCCCCTGGCTTGGGGGGCACTATATGGGACATCGGGGAATTGAACCGTCATCTGCCCTAGGCTAGCTCTTGCAAGACAGATGCCTTACCTCTAGCGCCACCTCTCCGACCCCTAACTTGCAGTTTTTGGCATGATTATTTCAAAGCTACCACACAAATATGTAACCCAATATATGCCATATATTTAAAATCTAAAAGAAGGCTTTACTATTAAAATGTTTTAAAGACAGAACAGACTTTTTTTCCTTGCAGATCCCACTCATGACACAGACATACAACTTAGATGAACTTTTCCCTTCATTCTAGCCTCAAGACATAAAAAGAAAAACAGTGGCTTCTCAAGGACCATGGTGCCTTTAAGTGTTTCAAGTGTCTGCTTCTGTGCTGATGAAGAGGTTACTTCATCAGCTTCTCTTCTACTTTATCTCCAATTATTCATAGGATCTTATCTCTCTGAATTATTTCTTAACCCTTAGCTGATTACTTCTCCTCAGACCTTCAGTAACCCAATCACTAAGCCCCATCATCAAATCTTTCTGTATCCTCTAATCTTTTTCATCAAACACAGCCATCCCTACAGTCCTCTCAAACAGTTCCATTAGGGGGAGTGAGGCCTTCCATTCTCCCTTCTTCATAGAAACCTCATTCTGAATGTCCTGAGATGATACATCCCACTAATAGCAGCTAAGCTACTTCCCACCCACTCTTTTCCCACCCTCACAAAATCCTTAGCTTCTGCCTCGTTAGCACCCTTTCCAATGCTCCAGAAGTTACTGTCTACACCCAATTTTCTCTTCCCTATAATCCTATAAAGAATGACTTCATACTTGCTTTTCCTCTTTCAACCTACCCCCCTTTCAAACCGCACTCTCACCTGATAATCACCTTGTTTTCTACACCAAAATGAGGAAGATGATGGGGGAGGGGATAGTACAGGGTTTAAAGGTGCTTGACCTGCAAGCATACAGCCAACTCTCCGGTTAATCCTCAATCCTGAACACCACAAAAATAACTCCTAATGAAAGAGCCAGGAGTCCACCATTAGCACTGCCAGGTGTGGTCTCAAAACAAACCAATCTTTCTACCAGAGGGAAAAGGGGTGGAGGTTGGGGGAAACAATGGCTAAGGAACCTTTGAGGAGGGAGGGGAAAAGGAAGGAAATAAAAACACCCTCCATAACCCATCAGAAAATAATTCTCACTTTATCACCCAGAATCAGTGGGTGATATCAGTATCAGTGCCATATCAGGCACTATTTTTTATTTTACTCCAGATGAAGTGATTATGTTCCTATTATAGGCCAAATATTCCACCTAACATAGTTAATCTGAAAATTCACCCACACCCATCAGCTTTTTACCCAAAGCTGCAAACTTACCATCAGTGGTTAAAGGTACTGATATTCCTTTCACTTAAATAAAAGAAAATTACACAGCCCTTCCCAATTCAGCTCCCCCTTCTTCCTGCTCTACTTGCTACTGTCTAATTACTACAATAAAAACCCTATTCAGAGGTATCAAAGACTAACAGGAAGATGATTGTCTTCTGTTGCAATACTGTCTTCTGGCTTCCACAATCACACTACATTATCCTTCCTGAGCTTTTCTCCTTCCTTTTTTGCTTGTTTCATGTTTGTTTGGTTGTCTGTTTTGGGGTCACACCCAGAAGTACTCAGGAGTTATTCCTAGCTCTGCTCTCAGGAATTACTCCAGAGACCATTTGAAATGCTGGGATCAAACTGGAGTCAACCACAAGCAAGGCAAGCACCGTATACACTGCACTGTTGCTCTGGCCCTTCTCCTTCCTCTTTGACAGCAAGTACATCCAAGCCTCCACAAAGTCTTGAATGTCAGCACAACCCCAGGCTCAGCTACTAAACTTTCTCTTTAAGATGTCTAAGATTCTCCTATTTCCTAGTTGAGTTCAACCAATCTTAAGGCTTTTAATTTTATTTGCATGCATATTTAGCCCAGATATCCTTTGACGAAATCCAGTCACTGAAACAAATCCATCATTTCAGACCTCATTTCAGACTCAAACAGATCCTCAAAATGTTATTTTCCTTAAAAATGTTTCCTCATGGGGCTGGTGAGGTGGCACTAGAGGTAAGGTGCCTGCCTTGCAAGCGCTAGCCAAGGAAGGACCACGGTTCGATCCCCCAGCGTCCCAAGCCAGGGGCAATTTCTAAGCGCTTAGCCAGGAGTAACCCCTGAGCATCAAATGGGTGTGGCCCAAAAACACACACACACACAAAAAAAAAGTTTCCTCATGGCCCATGAATGGTAAGGACTTTCTTGCAAGATGATTACACTCTAAATTTCAAAGTTCTCCATTATCCCTCCTTTCCAGTCCCAAGAACAGCTAGAAAATCCCGTTGGCACCATCCTCAAATATATCCAGATTCCTTACTCTAAACCCATCACTAATATACTGGCCCTATACAGCTGAGCAAGTTTTATTTTTTCCCAAGTCCAAGACTTCTTTAACTTTTTACACTTACAATCCTGTCTGAGAAGTTTTACACAACCAACCCTGGGTATAAAGGTATATGTATAAAATATGTATACAAATCAAATATTTACTTAAAACATTACATTATTTTAAAACAAAAATTTTCACGAACCCCCACATACAATTACACAATTGTAACTCAATTCAAGAAGCTAAGCCCAACAGCGGTCGGCAACCTTTAAGACATAAAGAGCAACTTAGACTATGAAAAAAAAACTCTGGGAGCCGCAAAACCATTGCAACATTTAAAACAAATATAACACTGCATACATTGTTATCTTTTTTACTCAATATCTTTACTTAAACACCTTGATTACAAACATGACTGTAGTTGGGTTTCAGTCATGTAAAGAACGCCCCCCTTCGCCAGTGCAACATTCCCATCACCAGTGTCCCAAATCTCCCTCCTCCCCACCCAACCCCCGCCTATGCTCTAGACAGGCTTTCTACTTCCCTCATTCATTCACATTGTTAGGATAGTTCTCAATGTAGTTATCTTATCGTAGTGCTATATACAGGATCTTGCAGTAAGCTGTCGATTTATAGAAAAAAAGAACTTTTCACTTAATAATGTAAATCATATATTTGTGCAAATTAATACCCAATTAAAATGTTTAAGTGATACAGCTCCCAGTCCTCCCACCCCCCCAATCAGCCCTGCTGTAGGAGCCACTGAAACTAAAATTCACAAGAGCCACATTTGACTCCGGAGCCGCAGGTTGCTGACCCCTGCCCTAGTGGAGGGGCCAGAATGAAACTGTTCAAATGCAGAGCTGATTACAACTGTCTTTTGCTCAAAACCCTCCAAAGAATTTCCATTCTTTCCCAAGTCCTTTAATATCTACCATGTCCGGAAGGAGTTAATCTCTAGGAAGAATGAAAACTCCTCAGGCATTAGTAATAGCCTGTCTGTCCCCTTTTGTCAAACATTGTACCTTCAGTGAGACCTTCCCTAGTGATGTATGTTTACAAAAGTCAATCTCCCTACCCAGTTTTCCATTACTTCTCTCTTCCACCACTTATCCCAGTACTCTTTAGCAATTCACTAATAGATATATTCCATTTGCTTAGATTTTAAGACAAAGTCAAAGATTTCTGCTCTGTATCATCACTTTTCTTTAAAGACACATCAAATGAGTAATGAATAAATTGAAACCATCATATGTTATAGTTCTAGATTCTCACCCAATTTTAATTTTAATTTTAAAGTCTGAAGCAAAGGACTACTTTCCTAAGAGAAAGATCTAGTAGGAATTGTCTGTAGGTCTTCTGGTACCCATGAATCACCTAACTCATTTTCAGACAATATTCTTCCTTATTATAAAACGTTTATAAATCCATTCAGAAAATCATCAGTAGTGTTTTTGCCTTGTACATGGCTAATCTGAGTTAGATCACTGATACCCTATATGGTCTCTGAAGTCATGCCAGGAGTAAAGTAAGGTAAGGTAAGGTTAAGTAAGGTTAAGGTAAGGTTAAGGTAAGGTTAAGGTTAAGGTTAAGGGTAAGGGTAAGGGTAAGGGTAAGGAAAGGAAAGGAAAGGAAAGGAAAGGAAAGGAAAGGAAAGGAAAGGAAAGGAAAGGAAAGGAAAGGAAAGGAAAGGAAAGGAAAGGAAAGGAAAGGAAAGGAAAGGAAAGGAAAGGAGAAAGAGGAAATGAAAAGAGGAAGGAAGGAAGGAAGGAAGGAAGGAAGGAAGGAAGGAAGGAAGGAAGGAAGGAAGGAAGGAAGGAAGGAAGGAAGGAAGAAAGAAAGAAAGAAAGGAAGGAAGGAAGGAAGGAAGGAAGGAAGGAAGGAAGGAAGGAAGGAAGGAAGGAAGGAAGGAAGGAAGGAAGGAAATAAATTATCGTTACGTCTATAAAAAGGACTAAGCTAATGTACACTGGACACCTTCCAAGTAAAAATCTTCCATTACTGCAGAAATTAGTAGCACATAACACTAAAGTATAAAGGATATTTACTTAACAGAGACTGCAAGCTTCACAGAATAGCAAAATACAAAACTATAAATTATCAAGTTATACAAAAATCTTGCTTTTGTTCTACTTAATACATTTTGAACCAATGCCTTTATATCATACCTTATAGCCACTAGAAGTTAAAAACAGTCATAAGGAAGGTAAGTCAAATGATGGCCTGAAGGCACATTTCTTTTGCATAGCAATACATTACTAGTCATTACTAGTCATATACATTCAGTATATCTATTACTTGACCTAAGGCTTTAGCTCCTCAAAGTTTTGATGTCAATTCAAAATTAAAGCAACCTTTCTGAGACTAAGCAGAAGAGTTACTTGGTATTTTGCATATGATACATATTATAAAGTAAAATTTGTTCTTAAAACAAGTATTGAGAAGGTCAATCTTTTCTGGTTAGTACAAATAATAAAATTTAGCAGACATAAAATTATGATTTGATTAAATTTATTTTTAAAAAGACAAAATCAAACTATATGCAGAGCAAAGATCAAATCTGGGATAATGATATTTTTCTCTATTATTAAAGTCTTTTTTTTTTTTTTTTTTTGACTTTTTGGGCTATACCCGGTGACGCTCAGGGGTTACTCCTATCTATGTGCTCAGACTTGGGGAACCATATGGGACACCAGAGGATCAAACTGTGGTCCATCCTAGGTCAGCTTCGTTCAAGGCAAATGCCCTACCACTGCACCACTACTCCGGCCCCTATAATCTTATTTTTATGTGTTTTACTACCTAGAAAAAAGGAAAGAGATAAATGAAAGAAAAGCACACAACACTAGTATCATAGTTTGCCAGCAGGAGGAGGGTTAGGATAAGAATGGTGGCAGAACCAAGAAAGGACATTGGGAAAAACAACAGAATTACTATCGGAGAAAGAACAAGGAACATTGATAAGAACAGTTAATATTATGAAAAAAAAGTGAGTATATTATTCTTTGCAGTGTGGTATTTGCTCATAGTTCCTTTGACTAAATTAAAATTAAGAGACAAGTTGTATCAAGAAAAGAAAGTTATGGGAACCAGAAAGTAGAAATTTTTACAGAAAGACTTATAGGAAAAACTATTCCTGGCATAAAAATATAAGGACCCAAAGAGCCTCAAACCTTCCAAGACAGATTAAAAAATGTCCTATAGTTAAGAATAAAAAAAAATGACAAAAAATATTTATAACCTGCTCAAAACTAAGTAGGATTAAATTTCAAGGATTTTGCTACAGATTCAATACAAATACAAACAGGTGTATAGTTGCCAAGTAAAATGAATTAAAATGAAAAAGAAGATATCCACTTCACAATGAAATTAACATAAACTTTTTTTTTTTAGTTTTTGGTTCTCTTCCGGTGGTGCTCTTCACTCAGGAATCGCCCCTGGCAGGCATAGGGAATCATATGGGGTGCCGGGATTCGAACCACCATCTGTTCTGGATCGGCTGTGTGCAAGGCAAACACCCTACCACTGTGCTATCTCCCTGGTCCAAATTAACATAAACTTCTAAGGACATTCAGCTGAATTCAAAGACAAATCAAGAAAAGCAAAATTTTGTTTCTATGTTACTTTCTAAATGGCTCTAGGTCAAAAGAGCAAAGTAATACTAGAAGATTAAGAATGTATAAAAGAATCAACAAAATTTGAAAAGCATTTTAATAAGGAACGGAATTATGATTTAGGTACATGTGATAACCAACTTTGAGCTGGCAATTTTGAAAAAAAAATAGTTATCTTTAACCTTATGAAAACTATTAAACATATCTGAAGCAAGAATAAAAGGTCATATATACATATTGGCTAAGACATTTGCACAAATTATGAGAATGTTGAGGAAAAGGTAAAGGGCTGGGAGATCCAGGTAAGCTCAAATGACTAAAAATAATAACACTATCCAGAAAAAAGACTTCATGTGCAATTCCTCCTTAAATTAGGGTGACTTGAAGCAATTTAAAGAGCTCACAAGTCTTGGTTTTGTATTGTTTTAATCTTCTTGAAACAGAGTAAAGGAAGGGACATAACTAAAACACAGAAAAATAATTGGAAAAGAACAATGGTGCAATTTTCCCAGGTTGATAATACACTTTTTTTCTATCTTTAGGTAGATTTTCAAAGCTCAATGGCATTTTTTCCAGAGAGACGGAGATGAATTGAAGAAAGTAAATCAAATAAAATGTTAATTAAATGTCTACTCCACTCCCTGCTAACATCTCTGGAATATAGGGGAAATGGCTAAATACAAGGCCAGTGGGAAAATGTTTAATTAATTGGAGATTTTATATCTATCTACTAATATGCATTCTGACTCAATATCCCTGAGGAAACCTAATATAAGACTTATGTTTCAGAAACAAACAAAAGGAAGAAATTATCAGGGACAAGTGTATAGGATCCTATTCAAATATAGAATTTCTCTGAATTGAAAACTAATATATACACTGAAAATAGTTCTGAAAATATATTCAGGATGGATAAAGAGAAAATGTAACCAACGCAAAACATGCATTTCTACAAATACCTACATCTAACAGCAAGAAGGCTGGAAGTCTAGAGACATAATGCTACAAGGAAAAAAAAAAACCTAAAAGAATTTTCAAAGTATTATTCACAAATATGGTTTTGTTTGTTTTTGTACCACATCCAGCTCAGGGGTTATTCCTGGCTCTATACTCAGAAATAATCCCTGGCACAGTGCTCAGTTAACTATATGGGATGCTAGAGATCAAACAAGAGTGAGTCACGTGTAAAGCAAACACTGTATCCCCTGTACATCACTCCAGCCCCATAAATAAGATTTTTTTAAGCCTCATTTAATTTACTGATCACTGGCCCAACCCTTTTGTATATTGGGATTTATTCTATAGAAATAATTAGAGATGAGCATAAACTCTTCTGTGTAATGATGCTCAATGAACCAGTAAGTTGCAGAGACCAGGTTGCCATTCCAATGCCACTGCTACCATGCAATAACTCTGAGACTTCAATTTTGCCACCCATGTTCTCAAGACTACGCATAATTTTCTCACTTGTAAAAACATGACTATTATCTAAAAAAGCAGTTAACAGGAATAAATTGATAATATATGTAATATTAATATGTTGACATTTTGTACATGTGAATATTTGTTCCTGTTATTATCCTAAAGAATTATTTATAGAAGCATAGTCAGTGGGGTGGGTAGGGTATTCCCCTTGCATGCAGCCTACCCAGGTTCAATTCTCAGTATCCCATATAGTCCCTGGCATCCCAGTTAGTCTCCCAAAGGCTGGCAGGAGTGATTACTGAGTGCAGAGCAAGGAATAAACCCTGAACCAAATGTATGCAACACCCTCAAGACCCAAGGATTTGTAATGTAGAAATAAAAAAATACATGGAAGCTCATATTTCAAAAATTTGAGGAAAAATGGTTACATAGTCATATATGTGATATGCAAATACACACATGGAATTTCTAAGTAAGATACTGTGCATACACTAAAATCATTTTATACAAGTAACTAATAATTTCAGGAAAGATGAATTTACATTAAGTGAATGTTAAGGCTTATCCAGGTTTTGTTCAAATTATATTTTTAAGAAAACAGATTTAAAGTTTATATTATCTTGTTGTTTTTATTGTTTAGTTGTGGAGGCATATCCAGCAGTGCTTTGGGCCCAGGGCTGTTCGAGGCCTACAAGGGATCAAATGCAAGGCTCTGCACAAGCAAGGCATGTGCTCTACCACTTCAGTCACTTCTGGCTACTTTACCTTCTAAATGTAGAGTGCAAGCACCATCCCTGAGCATTGAGATATTATCACAGGCAGTTTTCTTTATATATTTCGCTTTCTTGGTTTTGATTTTTGGGCCACACCCAGCATCACTCAGGCGTTACTCGTGGCTCTGCACTCAAAAATTACTCCTGGCAGGCTCAGGGGACTGACTTTATGGACGACTGGGGATCGAACCTGGGTTGCCGCGCACAAGGCAAATGTCTTACCCACTATGCTATTGATCCAGCTCCCTAAATTTAACTTTTTTCTAATTCCCAACTAACTGAAGATTAACATGAATAAAAACATTTTTCTAATCAAAGAATAGAAAGACATGCCTGAAGTTGAGATATGAAAAGAATTTAGAAAAGTCCAGTGCTCAAAATACAAAATTTGTCATCTTAAGTATAAAATGAAATAAGAGAAAAGGTAGCATATTTTATTAGTGTCAATGAATGGTGTGGGGAGCCTAGCTGATGAAACCTGGGACATAGGACACCTCAGTAATTCCTAATCTGGTCACCCACGTGACCAAAAGGCCCATGCCTTGAGAACAAAGGAAATAGACAAAAATAAAGTAATTCAGAGCAGCCCAATATATCCAGCCAGAAAGAAAAATATAGAGTTTGCCTTTGTGTTAGCAAACATTATTAAGAACTCTGTTTGAATCTTATGCCTTTTAGTAAAACGTGCTCAGGTCTATCTTTTTGCCCCTCCCTATTACCTGCCCCAGTTTATGCTAATGAATGCTTGTAACTGTGATTGGTGTAAAATTTGTAACACCCCTGACGTGTTTCAGCCCTTAAAAGCTGATCCCCCAACAATAAACTTCCCTTTTTGAACAGCATGCATTGTCTTGAAGGCTTCTGTTACTAATTTCTCTAGTTCTTCTTTACAGGTCGGTTCTGCTCGAGTGAACCCACTAATAACTAGCAACTTTCATCTCCACACCCCCGCGGGTCGGGGGACTCCCACGAAAGTTGCAGAATGGCAAGAAAATGACCGATAAAGAGCTGGAGCAACAGAACAGCGGGTAGCACTTCTGCTTTGTGCATGGCCAACCTGGGTTCAATCCTCAGCATCCTAGTCTGCCAAAAGCGATTCCAAGCATAAGCCAGAAGTAACCTCTGAGCACCACTAGGTGTGGCACAAACACAAACACAAATACACACACACACACACGTAAAAATGCTGTATGATAAACATTTATTATGTAACAACAGAAACAAAAAACTTGAACTTCCAACAATTTAATGCAAAACTGCTGCCCATCCATTACAGGGTCCTTCCTTAAAGGATTTGGGTATATCCATAAATCCCCTAAAAACATCCCGAGATAAGTTAATATCGACTCTTATTCCCAACAAATAATTTGTTAGAAAAGCATTACTTCAAAGCCATCAAAGGCAAGAAAAAAAGAATTCTTTTCAACAAATGTTGCTAAATATCCATGTGCAAAACAATGACCCTTAAGTAGTTACTCACAACAAATATAAAAATTAATTCAAGGGGTTGGAGTGGTAGAACAGCAGGTGAGGCATTTTCCTCTCATGTAACTGACCCGGGTTTGATCCCGACATTCTGTATGGTCCCCATGCCTGCCAGGAGTAATTTCTGAGTGAACAGTCAGGAGTAACCCCTAAACATCACCAGGTGTGGTCCCAAGCCCCATAGATCACAGACTTTTGTAAAACCTACAACTACAATGTGTCAGGCAGATAGCACGGGGGTAGCATGAGGTTATGCAGCATAGTATATGCGTCCACAGAGTCCCACTAGGAGTGAGCCCTGAGTGCAAAAGCAGGATTAAGCTCTGAGTAGAGCCAGGTGTGGTCTTAAAAAAAAAATTGGGGGGAGGAGAGGAATTGTGTGAAATAACCCAACTACAACTACCAGCCTCCACAAAAGGCCTTCTCATTGCTTCAGCACAGACCTACCTTTGGTACTATTTGTGAAAGCTGCTGCACATCCATTCCATCTAGTTCTTCTCCAGAAACTGATTGAGAAGTTTTCGAATACAAACCCAGACGACTAGCTAAAATTAGAGAGAAAGCACAATTAAACACCCACTGGCTTTCTTTAATTAAAGTTCGTCAACATAATGCTCATTTAATAGTTTTCAATTCTTTTCAGTAAAAAAAAATGTTCTTTACAGAAAGAGATGAGCAAACAAATAACTGCTACGAGACTTTTCTGAATTAGTAAAAAAAATGTCTTGGGTTTCACAATTTAACTCAGCATACCTAAAATCTGAAACTAAATCAGGTTCTGCTTAGTTCAATTTTAATAAACAGCAGTGTGAATTTTAAGTGAAGAATCCAAAGCCAAACAAAATGGTAGTAGACATGTAGTGATCAAGAAGTTGTTTATAAACAAAAATAAGTATTGAACTTCTTTCATATACAGTCTTCTCCCAAGTTTCTAGAGAATCTTAAATAACATAAAACTGTAAAATGCCTGCCCAGCCCCTCTCTTTAATTTTAATAAAATGGGAAGTAACAAAATCTAACTACCTGAACTTAGAAGTATCACATACTGAGAAATTAAATTTCCTGTTATTTTCCACATTTAAAAGTAATCATAATAGCTTACAAAATGCACAGAGATATGTGCCTATGAGATAGAGAAATACAGACATTGCTTCCTTCCAAACTAGATACAAGTCTATTTTGAAAACAATATTCAAGTTGAATGGAAAAAAAAACACAATTTTATTTTCTTTCATATTCATGATCAAACTCTCTGTCAATATGAGATTTAAAGTGCCTGTCATAGAGACAGAGATAAGATGTGGGAAGGAGGGAAATTAATGGTAATAGCTCTGGGTAGTAGTGAAATTAATGCAAGGGAAATGTTGAAATAGTGATTGCTTGAACTTTAATCATGAATAACTTTGTAACTTTGCAATTCACAGTGATTCAATTTAAAAATTTTGTTTTTATCTGTCAAAAGCAGAGTATGAGGATAAAGGAATGATTTATCTCTTTTTTGAATAAAATACAAAGTAATTTCATGCTAGTTACATATTTTCAATGAAAAGTACTATTTTTAAGCTATAATGAAACTAAACAAATTTATACAGCCTGAGGAAAAGTAAGGACTCATTTTAATTACATAATCTCAATATTATATAAAACAAAACATCAATTGTAAAGGCTCACAAAAATAGGTACTGCATGATTGAGAAAAACAACTGAAGGAAGCAACCCTGTTATACCGATAGCAACTGCAGTCTCCTGAGAGTCGCCAGTGATCATTTGTATGGACACTCCTGAGGCAATGAGCGTTGCAACTGCTTCTTTCACACCAGTTCTGGGAGGATCAATTATTCCCACCAGGCCAAGAAACATCAGCTGTCCCAGTTCAGGACCAGAAGCCAATGCAAGAACTGAGGAAATAATGATAAAGGAACAGTGAGTCACATAAACACTACACATTTATTTAGTAAAAGCTGGAAGCAAATACAGTTTTGTTTGTTTGGGTTTTTTTTTTTTTTTTTTTGGTTTTTGGGCCATACCCGTTTGACGCTGAGGGGTTACTTCTGGCTATGTGCTCAGAAATCGCCCCTGGGTTGGGGGGACCATATGGGACGCCAGGGGATCGAACCTGGGTCCATCCTACGCTAGCGCTATCTTCCCGGCCCCGGAAGCAGATACAGTTTATAGATATACTTTAGATTATGCTGTCAAAATGATTTATGTGCTAAGGGTTGAAGTGACAGTATAATGGGTAGGGCCTTGCCTTGCATGCAGCTGACCTGAGTCTAATCCCTGGCTCCACCAAGAGTGATCCCTGAGTAGAGGAGACATGAATGAACGCTGAGAACAGGTAGGTTTTCCCCCCAAAAATAAAAATGTACTATAGGCTAAGACATTATTAGTTCTAAATATGGGACTACCTTAAACTGTTAAAATTTCAAAAGAAAAAGTAGTTAAGAATTATCAAGCAGAAGAGGCAACTGAGAAGCAAACAGTGTTTTTGCACAGTGACCACAAGTCACTCCTTTGGAAACAACCCACTGGTTCTTTTAAAAAAAAAAGCTGTTTGAAGAAATTCTAAGTTCATCAAAGTTTAAAGTCAAATTTGTTTGGAGAAATTCTAAGTTCATCAAAGTTTAAAGTCAAATTTGTTTTTATGTTTTGGTTTTTGGGCCACACCCAATTATGCTCAGGGGTTACTCCTGGCTATGCACTCAGAAATCACTCCTGGCTTGGGGGACCATATGGGCATGGTCCATCCTAGGTCAGCTGCATACAAGGCAAACACCCTATCACTATGCCACGGCTCTGGCTCCTGAAGGCAATTTTAAACAGACCCTGTAAAAATAGCTTTTTCTAATGTACTATTGCATTTTCACTTCCAATTTTATTTTTGATGAAGGCACACCCAGCAATGCTCAGGGCTTATCCTGGCTCTGTGTTCAGGGATCACTCCTGGCAGAGCTAGGGATCACTCCAGGTTTGGCTGCATGCAAAGTAAACATCCTACCCACTGTACTATCATTCTACTATCACCCTTTACTTCCATTGCTATGTTTCCTTAACAGTTCAATATCTTGTACTAATATTATATTGGTATATTTATTATATTATTCAAGCTGAAACAATCTCATACATGACAAACCCTAGAAGGTAAAGTAATTGTATAACATGACTGTAAAAGCACTATTAATATAACCAAATATTTTGGATTCTTCCCACATTAACATTTTGATCTCTGGTGACCGTAAGTGGACAGACAGCAGATGAGTAGCAAGTTAACCATCATTTCAGCTAAAAGGACAAATTCGACTTTAAAATAAGATAAAACATTAGAATTTAATAAAGTATCTTAGATCTATTAACAAGACAAATGATAACTGATTTGATCTCCAATAACACATGCCTCTGAGCAGCAAGAGTAACCCCAAAACACAAAGTCAGTAGATCCAGAACACGATCAGATATTGCTCCAAACACTTTCTCCATTTATAATTTTTCCCTTTTACCTAACTCAGATACTATTACATGTCTGTACAAAGAGAAATATTTATTTTCCTAAATTACCAACTTCCCAAGATTTAGAGGCCAATGAGCCAGCTAAGACCCAACAGTTAGAAACAGCAGTGTTTCTACTAGACTTGGAATATACCTGGAAAGCTCAGGTGTGAAATGGGACTTCATAACAATTACAAGCTAGCATTTCCTTTCCCTTCTATGCAGAAATGGCCTTACCTCTCAGCCCTGCAGAGCCCATCCGTGCCTTCTCCTGCTGGTAGAGATCTCTCTGAGTCTGAGTAAGTGGCAAAGTTTGTCCTTTACTGTAGTATGTAGTACAATACTTAATCACTTGTTCATAAGCACCTTTCATAAAACAAATCTCAGGTCTATCCTAAGAAAACAAGAAAATAAGCTCCAGTTAATTTCAAAGTTCTACTGCCACTTCAGTTTTAAAATGAGTGGCAGTTCTCATAATCCTCATGAAAATGTTAAACCCAAAGCTGACTGAGCATCTCTTAAGAGTGATGTTCAGAAGCTACTCCTGGCTCCGCACTCAGAAGCACTCCGGGGGGGTGCAGAGACAATATGAGATGACGAGGATCAAACCCAGGTCAGTCAAGTGCAAGGCAAGTACAAGGCTGTACTTACTATCTGTCACTCTGGCCCCAACAAATAATTTTTAAGAAACATTCTGTATTTTGTCTGATAAGTAAATTCGTTTATTTTTTATTTTATATTATTTATTATTATTATTATTATTATTTTGGTTTGGGGCCATATCCAGTGACACTCAAGGGTTACTCCTGGCTATGTGCTCAGAAATCGCTCCTGGCTTTGGGGGACCATATGGGATGCCGGGGGATCGAATCACAGTCTGTCCTAAGTTAGAGTGTGCAAGGCAAACACCTTACAGTTTGCACCACCACTCTGACCCCTGATAAGTAAATTTGTTTATACCTGCATGAAGTCAGGCTATGGTAGTAATAAAAAGTTGGGGGCACTGGTAAAGAGTAGATCGCACTGGTTGGAGGGATTGGTGATTGAACATTTAATACCTGAAATGGCTGTAATATGAACAATTAGGTAAATAATGGTATATTATAAAATTTAGGGGGAAAAGTTAAAAAATAACAGTAAACAGGGACCTATAATAACAAACTGCAATCAATCTAGAACAAAAAGAAGTTGAGAAACTAATACAAGCTATAGGGCTACATCCAGTCCGCAGCTCATTTAAATTGTTTGGCAAGAAAGCAAGATTGGGCTTCTCTGCATGATTTCGAAGAGAACTAAGAATAACAAAGGATGTGTGTACTAACAATGACATTTACTTTAAAGCAACAGGTCTTTCTCTATGGCTTTTTAAATTTAAAGGTGAAGAAATGAAAAGGTTCTCTATGTTATAATAAAATAAAATATTCTTTATATAGAAGGATACCTGCTGTGTTCGGTGTACACACTTAACAGCCATCCACTTTTGTTCCGAGCTAAAAGGATATTCCGCTTTTCTGATATAATCCTGCTGAAGTCCATCCAGACCCATCTATATGGCATAAAAAAAGAAGTCAACTCTCACCAACACAATGGTGTATTTTTCCTCTAACAAAGACTAAGGGCTACAGCTTGTAGGAAGATAGACTAGAGATACGTTTGTATCATGTATAGAAGGAGAAGGGTTATTTTGATAAAGTTCTATGTTCTATATTTTTAAGAAGAATAAACTCAAATCTCGAAAGGGAGTAAAAACAATGAAATACTGTGGAGTCTTCATTCTATACCTATAGACCATTCGCACTGAAACAGACAGCTTCAAATTCTCATTAAAATAACTTATGTCAAAGGACATCCAGCACATACCTTCATTGCCAGAGCAATTAAAGCTCCTTCTGTGGGCTTCCCCATAAGACTGTTATTTCTAATTTCAGCATCATTGCACACAGAGCCAGCCTAAAAGAAATGCATAAAGGCATTTAGTCCATCATTGCAGTCTAGGCCATTCTAAAGAAAGCCATCCCCTTCTTGTTTTATTTTGTTTTGGGAGGTATACCAGGCAATGTGGAGTAATTACTCCCAGCTTAGTGCTCAGGGGATGATGCATGCTAGAGATTAGACCCAAGACACCAGCGCCAGTCTTTTGTGCCATCTTCCAGACCAAAAGTCATCTTCTTAAAGAATAGATTACTCACCTCTACAATTCTGCTAACAGAAGGATTATAGAATCCATGAACAACATCACCATCAACAATCACTTCCCCAAATGGATTATAGCCAACGCCAGTAACCTAAGAAGCACACAATAGGTTGACAATCTAAACAGTACACAGAGAAAATATATTCATGAAAACCAAAACTATAGAGTTGCATTTTACTTTAAGTAGAACATAAGTGTGTACCTTTAAAAGCATTAAAATCTTTAAAAATAAGTGCTTAAAGGTCTACTGATGTTAATTTCTTATCAGAATGATAATTCTATAACCAATGATTATTAGTTAATTGTAATTCATAGTCATAGTAAATATTTCTACTTCTCAAATACTATGAAAAGATAACATATATAAAAATGTATATATAACATTTTTATAACATATATACTATAATTTACAAAGAACTCAAATCATTATTACAACTAACATTGGTGACAAAACTATGACCTAGGCCAATGGTTTTCAATCATTTTTATAGGTGTAGATAAAAAAACACTAATCTAGACTAAAATGAAAAATTTTTATAAACACGCACTCACATTAAACATAACATTTTACACTCAATTTTAAAAATCAGATACTGATTAGGTTTAGTTTGGAAAAGAAAAAAATTCGGGTCTGATATATAAAGTCCTGAGTTTGGGAAGTGCTGATGATATTCCAGTTAGAAATTCTGCATGTGGGGACAGAGCGATAGCATAGTGGGTAGAGCATTTGTTTGCTTTGTACATAGCTGACCAGGTTTGATCCCCTGAATTCCATATGATCCCGAGCCTGCCAGGAGTGATTTCTGAGGGCAGAGCCAGCAGTAACCCTAGTGTTGCCAGGTGTGACCCCAAAACCAAACACAAACAAGAAAAACTGCATGAATAAAACTTATCCCTACACAATTTCAAAATTTATCAATGTGTATATGCTAACAGTATATGTTAACATATTGTTAATATACAGTAGTAATTAAGTACCATAATATATGGTAGTAAGAAAAAATATCAGTATCTAATTTTTTTTTAAATAAAATAATTCACCCACTCACTTGTTCTCTCAAAAAGTATTCACTATTATGCAGTAGGCCCTGTGCTAGGCAATGATATCCCTAACAACTAATTTGTAGACAACATCCTTCTACAATCACTTCCCTGAATAGGTTTTGGTCAACTTCAGTCACCTAAAGAGCACAAAGAGAAACAAAAATTTCAGCTGTGCTAAGAAGGTATAGAGTGCTATAAAGACATTCAACAGTGACCAGTACTGAGTGGTCAGCAAAACCTTTCTGAAGAAGTGAGATGAAGCAAAGGGATGAAGAAGCATCAGATAGTCTTAGACTCTGAAAACAGCGGAAAAGATCAGGAAGCTGGAGGAATTTGATCACACACACACACATACACACACACACACACACACACACACACACACACACACACACACACATAACCCATGAAATAAGCACGTGCAGTTAAAAGCAAGCAAACAAGCATTGAAAGAAAAAGAAATATGGACAGAAGATGCAGGGCCCTGCAAGACCACAGTTCTAGGGTCCTGATCATAGTGAAAAGCTACTGAAGTGTTCAGGGACTGACAAGTTGAAATTTTTTTTCTAAAAGACAGTTCAAGCTATGTAGGAAACTCAGCTATCCAGAGTTTGGTAACAAATGAATCAATGTAAGAGTGACTAAAAGAAAATATCAAGAATGATTGAAGTTACAGGACTATCCATCCAAAGCTGTAAGTGGGGTGGGACTATCACTTGGTAGAACAAAATGGGCAAAGCAAACTGGTACTGAGTAATTTACACCCTTTTTGACAGTGAAATCTTTAAAAAGATTTTAACACTGAATTTCTTAACAAAGGAAATCTACTGTTGAAAAAATATAATAGAGTACTACCTCTGCATGCTGGCCATCTGAAGTAAATATGTGAGTAACAGTCATTTCATTCTTTGTCAATGTGCCAGTTTTATCTGAACAAATCACATTACAGCACCCTAAAGAAGAAATCATTATATATCAACAAAGAAGTCAGGGAGAGATATTGAGTTGACATTGAAATAATTTAAAGGCTTTGAAAACCTATCTTGTTCTTTTGAATTTTGTACAAATCAGCCTCACTGATAATTTTAGATTGCTTTCTCTAATTATGCTTGCTTCTTTGAAGTCATTTCTGAAATAAAATTGAAACTGAATACTGATCATTATCTATTTTTATTTGCATTGATTTCTACAAATTTGCACAATATTTTATAGAACACCTTTGTATAATGCATTTTCTAGAAAGCATTAAAAATAGCTAAATATAAGGCTATAATTCTCTGTTAAAATCGTTAAGTTATTTTTGGAATTCTGAGGTATGCCAGAATTTGAACCCAGGAAGGTCCTGGGTTGGCCACATGCAAGGCAAACAAACGCCCTACCACTGAGCTATTGCTCCAGCCCCTTTAGTATAATAGAAATTCTGGTGTTCCTTAACAAAAAATGTAGCATATCATAAAGTCATCATAATTTTCTTATAATATACACTGTGTTGCAGCAATGCAATTATTGTTGTTCATATCAGCAAACTCAAGAATAACAATTTAGGATCTATAACTATCAATTATTTTCCCTGAATTAGGGGGGATACTATTAATAGTAATCCAAGGTGTCATTTGCTATATGGACTTTTTAAAAGAACATCACTTAAATATTAGAGCATTGTATAGAACAGGATGATGGCTTCACAAGTCCTTTGTATTGTATATATATGCATTTGGTAAAGTATATTGGGGCCCACTGGTAGTGTTCAAGGTACCATATGCAATGTTGGGGAATGTACAAGGGACAGCTGTATGCAAGATTAGCACCTTTGCTCCTATCTCTCTGATGCCAAATATATGCATTTTATAATTACCCTTTTCACTATGTTCAAAATCATACTCAACACTATCAAAAGCCAAATACCACTATGAAAACCATTATGACAAAAAGTTTAAAGCCCCATGATTACCTACTGTTGAAACACCAACATATGCATAAACATACTCTTATCAAAAACTTACCCAGTGTTTCCACAATAGGCAGTTTTTTCACAATGGCCCTTTTCTTCACCATTCTCATAACACCAAGGGCTAGAGTCACTGTGACCACAATGGGAAGACCTTCAGGTATCGCTGCTACAGCCAAACTGTAACCAATATACACACAGGATTGAGGTATAGTACCCACAGTAGAAATCACAAGTGGCTGTTACTTAGCACAAAAGTTAAGATAAATCGAGTATAAAGTTGTCAACATCTCAAAATGGCCTCCTCAAAATGATGGCAAGATTGACTTATTATTTGACTTATAAATAAAATATCCAATTTATTTATGATAGCAACTCGCTGCCAGGTTACATAGAATAGAGATTAAAGAATATAGAGATTAAAGAATAAAGAATTCTGACATCAGAATACCTATATTTAAATCCTAAGCTTTACCAATTTTACCTGCTACTTTCCATCATTTCACCTCTGTAATTTAATTTCCATATCCATCAACAGGTGATGAGACAAATCTTGCACGTGAATATTCATGAAGCAATATTCCAAAAGAAAGATATAGCCCATATGACCATTAACTATGGCAACTATCCATGCAACAGTGTCAGTCATAAAAAGCAGTGAGTTCTTGATACATGCTAAAGCACATACGAATCTTTTAAATATTATGTTCAAAGAAGCCAAACACAAAAAGAGCACTATTTTTGTTGGTTTGGTTTGGGGCCACATCCAGTGATACTCAATGGTTACTCCTGGCTCTGTGCTCAGGAATCAGTCCTGGCTGGCTAGGTGGATGATCTGGGATGCCAGGAATCAAACCCAGAAGCCACATGCAAGGCAAATGCCCTAACTACTGTACTAATTCTAGCCCCAAGAGCACATATTTTAATATTCTGTTTAAATGAAATACTAAGAATAGCAAATTCAGGACCAGAAGGCAGTTTGCTGGTTGTTTAGATCTAGAAAATAATAATGCCCAGGTTCTGCCTAAGACACAAGGTTTTCTTTTAGGGTGATGATAAAGCTCTGGCATTTGATTGTGGCCAAAGTTGTACAACACAGTCAATGTATGTAACTCTCCTAAATTGGAACACCTCAGTGAATAAATGCTATGGTAATTGTGTTTTTCACAACAAAATCAGATACTTTTCCTTTACAACATAAAAATATCAAATTGGTGTGGAAAATCATCATTAACAGTACTGTAAATCACTTATCTCGATCAGTTTATAGAAAGTACACAGTAAGTTTAAATAAGTTAAAAATTCAAAAATCAATCTAAATTTCTAAATGTTTTTTAAATTCTATTTCAAGTATGCATGACTTGATACAAATAAATGTATATCTAGCCTTCATATAACACTGTTCTCTCACCTGCTTCTATTTCCCAATTTCTTTTTTAACACAATTTCTATTATTTCTTTTTCCTTAATATTATCTAATAACATATGTGTGTATGTGTATATATATATATATATATATATCATCCTGATTTATGGCCATGATTAGGTTTCTCATGAGTAACTGATTATCAGAATTTAAAGGCAATGAATAAATAGCATTCATAGTAACTCCAAGCTAAATAGCATATACTGAAGAATAAAAAACTATGTGCAATCAAGGGCCAGAGAGATAGCATGGAGGTAAGGTGTTTGCCTTGCCTGCAGAAGGTCGGTGGTTCAAATCCTGGTCTCCCATATGGTCCCCCGAGCCTGCCAGGGGCGATTTCTGAGTGTAGAGCCAGGAGTAACCTCTGAGCACACAGGGGTGTGTGTGCAATCAATATATCCTTCTCTCTTTTAAACTATTACAGTTCTACATACAATCCTCTAATCCCAAACTATATATTCCTAGTAGAAGATAAGTGTATTTTTGGGTGTAATTAATTCTTCATTAACAGTGATAAATGACTCAAATCATGTTCATCTTATAATTTATTTTAATTCCTAAAGAATTTTTTTTTTTTTTTGAGAGCTTGACTTCTTCCTTTCCTATCTGGATTCCCTTGTTATCTTTTTCTTGCCTAATCTCTACAGCGAGTACTTCCAGTGCTATGTTGAATAGGAGTGGTGAGAGAGGAAAGACTTGTCTTATGCCAGAATTTAGAGGGAAGGCTTTTAGTTTTTCTCCATTGAGGATAATACTTGCCACTGGCTTATGTTAATTCCTAAAGAATTTTATAAGCTATCAATACTGATTCTTGTTCCTGCATTTGTTTCTTCAAAATGCAACACTACCAATACATTGATGGTTCACAACTTTTGGAAATGCCACCTTTTTCAACAGAACTGTAAAGTGTTTCACTTTAAGATTCATAAAAGCCAATACAATGATGAATCCAATGAACTATGTCACTGATTTCCTTTAACCATCTTGTAATTCATACCCACTATCTTTCTTCACTCACAAATGGCATGAGGTACATGTTGATTAAAAGTTAATTAAAATATAAAAGAATATTATCTCCTTTCAGCAGAAAATAGGTGATACAGGCTCTTGCTTCAGACTGAGTAAATGATTCAATTATCTCCCTGTTGTTAAAAGACTATTGTGGTTCTTTTCTCTTCGCATTCATTTCTGGTTTGTCTAATAATTATGAAAATTCTGTCAATTATTCTTTTTGCCATTATGGTAAAAAATTAAAATTTCTAAGCTCCAAAAATAATAATTAACAAAGATAGTATCTCTAGGTTTCTGTTATGCCTTCCTAAACAATGTCATTCTGTGGGTAACATAAGAAGAAAACTAGAGAATAACAGTAGTGATTTGTTTTATGCCACAAACCTTTAAACGATCCCATTATTCTTCTAATTACCAATTGTTTTACTCATTTCTTGCACAGTTGGAAATAATTATTAAAATAATTACTAAGGTAAATACAACAGCAGCATGTTTCAAGACAGGAAAAAATAAGGTCACTAATATCACTTGAGAATTTTAGATTTGTAAGAGTCCAATGAACTCTAATGGTAATTTCAACAAGAATGAGTTTTAGTCTACTAAAATTTTTGCTTTTTACTCTTATAAAAGACTCCAATGTATTGCTTCTGTAAGACAACCGATTTTCTTCACACTACAAAAATCTTTTAACTTCTTATTCATCCTATGAATGTATTCTTTGCAATTCATCTGATTTTTCATTTTTAATCCAATGACTTATTCTAATATATGAACTTTTACTTCCTAGGCCTCCTAAATAACTTTTTGGAGGACATTTCTTCAAACACCTATGTATTTCCCCTATCTGATTCCTTTCTTTTGTGCATCCTTGCTTTGCTAAAATTGAGGTGAGGATAGAGAAGAAAGATTTTCTGATTACTTGTCCTTTAAGAGCTTAACTAGACTGATACATTGGCTAAACATAAATTTAGAGAATGAATGAACTCCGACACTTTTGATAATATTACCAAACCCTACTCTTCTTAATGACATTCAACAGAACTGTGACTAAAAGGGTTATAAAATGTTTCCCTTCTGATGTGATTAAATCTGTCTATGATGAAATAATACAGGCAGCATGTCAATCATATTGCTAGGCAACACTTTTTTATTTTAATAAAAGGAAGTCCCCCTACTGACAAACTTTCTATAAAGATCTGGAAAAACTTAAGCTTTCACATAGGACATCATAGCTTTTGATTTCCAGGTAGAGTGGTCCTTATAATAAAACACATTTTTTTCCTTGCAGGTACCCTGGAAAGAGTATGTCACAAAAATACTGTTGTGAAGCACAAAATAATTACCCATGATAAACCTGCATTCATAAGTTTTTTATCATCTTGGACCTGAGCTAAATAAAGTGAAGCAAGGATGTTTTAGAAGCTGTAACTGGCCTGCTATATTCAGAGCAAAGGTATCAAATGTAATTTAAGAAAGTTGTTCTCGTTGAAATGTTTAGGGAGAGCTTGAAAAGATGCCAGGGTGAGAACTACAGTTCCTGACAAATCATCTAACTCTCTTTTCTTTGCACAATGATCCAACTGGCTTTCTTTAGGTGTGTAATAATGAACCAAAATTAAAGATTCTTTTAATCTTGCTGAGCATTCAGAGAACCCTTTCAAACTATACTCATACCTCACTTCAGAGTAAGAAAATATTGCTCAAAGAATCAAAATGTATCATTTCTGGAGCCTGAGCAATAGGGCTAATTTGTTTGCCTTCCATGCAGCTGACTTGGGTTAGATCTCTGCCTCAACATGTGGCTGGTCCCCCAGGCCATCTGTCCTATGATGATCTATCATGAATGCAGATTCTTCACTACTCACTGAAAACAGACTGTTTCTTTTTCTTGTTTTATTTTTATTTCTTTAATTTTTCATTTTTTAGGGCCACAGCAATAGTACAACAGATAGGTTGCTTTCTTTACATGCACCCAACCCAGATTCCATCCCTGACATCCCATATCCCCAAGCACTGCCAAGAGTGATTCCTGACTGCAGAGCCAGGAGCAACCCCTGAGCATTGCTGGGTATGGTTCTGTGGCCCCCAAAACTTCTATTACTAGATTATCGTCTTTACTGAATTTTAGTTTGGCAATCCTTAATTACATATATTATATATAATATATGCATATGTATATATATGTATTTATTTTATACGTTTATAAATACAGCAGTGAGTTGATAATATCATTTAACATAGGTTCTCTTCACTGCCATAGGTATAGGTATCCATTTTCCTACAGTTTCAACATATACTTAGTTGCTTACCTAGCAATATTATAAGCTTATATATTGTTTTTTTCTTGGAGGAGAGGATAGTGGCATACCCTACAGTGCTCATGGCTTACTCCTTGCTCAGGAATCACAACTGGGAGCTGGGGGAGAATGATGATAATATACAGTGCCAGAGAGCAAAACGAATTGAGCATGCATAAGAAATGTCTTATCCACTATACTATCTCCAGGCCAAAGTTTACTTAATCTTTCGCATCCATTATAGAACATGAATATAGGTATACTCATCAGAGAAATAATAGGCAAAGGTGACTTCAATTGATAAACAAACAGTTACAACTTACCTGACACTGATAGTAAACATTTCCAGTATATCTTTTCCTAGTAACCAGCCAACCAACATGATGATACCTTGAAAAGAATGAAATCACCAATTTTCTCTTTTATATAAAATAATTGGCATAGAAAAAACAAAATGGCAAAGGTTCCCAAGTTTATTCAGCCTGATGTCCATTTAAAAATAAAATCACTTAGCACCTCCTTGGAAATCTATCTTCTTTAGGTGAAGTAATTGGAAGTGCCCCACAAGTGCACTAAAAGCTACTAGCTTTCAGCAGAGAATGGGTGTTATTGCCAACTTTGGGAAACACCAGGATATAGTAATTAACTGAGGACAGTCAGTAACTCCCATGACATAAAGGGTAGAATATACTATACCAGACACACACAATAGAGTTTCACAGAAATCCATTCAACAGGGGAATTTAAATGTACATGTACACAACTATCAGTTTTACATCATATTGCCAGCACTACCACTCATCCGAAAGCAATATCCAAGAGAAGCAAGTATAAGCAATCAGTACCAGTATTTTCATAGGGGGGGACAGGGAGGAGGAAACATGTAACATATTAATCCTTTAATTACTAAAAGCTTTCAAAAATGAATACTGGAACCTTACTTCCCATTAATAGATAATCAGACATTGTACACTGCTTATACTATAAGCAAAGAAGTACTTTGGACTTGTTTTGAAACATCTACAATTACATTAGCATCTAAAAATTAATACTTAAATGAAATTTAAAATAAAAACTAAAAACATTTTATTAGAACCAAACTAAAAGACCTGATCCAGTGCTCTCTTCTTTAACCTTTACCACTAAAAAGAAGTGGATGAGGGCCAGAAAGAGAAATGATACCACAGATAAAGCACTTAAACATAGACAACCTGGTTTGATCACTGGAACTGAGTATTCTAAGACCTGCAAGAAGTGATCCCTAAGTTCTGCCAGGTGTGACAAAAATCAAAAATAAAGGTAGGGAAGAAAAGAGCAATACTATTTTGTGAGGAATAAAGAACACATCAGTTTTTAATAGTCACTTGCAATTGTATTATAAAATAATATAGACATTTAAAACAAGTTTTCCTTCATCTTTTACAAAGGATCCAGAGTATAACTTTGAGATCCTATCCCAGTGGTCGGCAACCTTTTTTCTTTCAACTGAGCCAA
Source organism: Suncus etruscus (assembly GCF_024139225.1). NCBI lineage: Eukaryota > Metazoa > Chordata > Mammalia > Eulipotyphla > Soricidae > Suncus > Suncus etruscus. The sequence goes on along the minus strand of NC_064867.1, from coordinate 26,076,761 downwards.
ATCTCGCCAAAACCACGATTGAAATTTATTTTGAGAGCCACATTTTTTTTGTTTTTTTTTTTGTTTTTTGGGTTTTTTTTTTTTTGTTGTTTTGTTTTGTTTTGTTTTTTGGCAGTGCTCAGGGGTTACTCCTGGCTCTATGCTCAGAAATCTCTCCTGGCAGGCTCAGGGGACCATATGGGATGCAGGGATTTGAACCACCAACCTTCTGCAAGAGAGGCAAACACCTTACCTCCATGCTATCTCTCTGGCCCCGAGAACCACATTTTTAAAAACGAAAATACATAGGATGGTACACTGTTTTTAGTTTCAATAAGTTTTTATTGAGAATATTCTGCATGCAAGTACCCACATAGGTCGGGAGAATACAAATAACACAACTAATAAAACAAAAACTTTAGAACAATATTATTTATCGATAACGTTAAATTTCATAAAATTTGCTTACAATGTAGAGAAAATTACATCCTGACAATGACTGACAAAATCACAAACACTAATGTAAACATTGGCCTTGCATTTCCTTGGATAGTCTGAGTAAGTCAGGTTTGTATGTTGTTTTTAATTTTAGGCAAGATTCCAGGTTCTCATTGATGAGACGATTTCTCAATTTAATCTTAATAAGATTCATGCTTGAAAATGATTGTTCGCATAACTATGTAGACCCAAACAAGGAAAGAACAGCAAACGCTAGCTTTATTAGTTGATTATATGAGTCAGGAATACTATTGCAGGTGTTAAAAATCAACATATCTTCTTTTTCCAGGTCTTTCAAAGCAGATCACTTGTGCTGTGAATTAAGTTCACATTTGTGTTTCTCCAATCTTTCTAAATTAGCACAAAGACATTCAAATTTTGAGCTCAACAGTTCTTTGTTTTTAAATCCAGCAATTGCATTTCAAAGTTGCCAATGTCGATATTAAAGGGAGAAAAATTTGATTCCGTTACAGTGGCATCCAGAGGTTTTTTTGTTTTTTTTTTTTTTTAACAAAGGCTGTGCTGTTTCTGAAATCCTCCAGGGGTCCTCAAACTTTTTAAACAGGGGGCCAGTTCACTGTCCCTCAGACCATTGAAGGGTCTGACTATAGTAAAAACAAAACTTACGAATGAATTCTTATGCACACTGCATATATCTTATTTTGCAATGAAGAAACAAAATAGATACAAATACAATATGTGGCCCGCGGGCCATAGTTTGAGGACCACTGCCTGAAACCTTTTGAGAAAAGCTTCCCTCATATTTAAAAGTGCTGTTTTAAAACAGGTAATGTCAATATCAGAATTATTTTCTTGGCTATGTTTCAACAGGCTTGGAAGGTGAATCAAAGTTTCTCTGTCAAAATCTTGAGCAAAAACAGATTTCTTTTCAAATAAAATAACTTCTTCTAACATCGAAAAAATTGTGTTTACTTTCCCCTGTAGTTTATGATTAAGCTGATTTAGATGTGAAGTAACATCCACCATGAAAATACAGTTTTTTAAGCCACTGATCGATTGTTAATTCTGGATAGTGAACACCCTTCTCTAGGAAAAATGCTTTGATTTCTGATAATAAGGAAGCAAAACGTTTCAAAACGTTTCCTCTTGATAACCAAAATGTGCTGAAAATTTGAAACCTTACAATATGGAGATGAAACAGGTAAAAGAGAAAAACCTTTTAATAATCTTTAAAAGCAAAGACAGTGTTCTAGAGAAAAGTAGTGATTTCACTGAAAGGAAAAAAATCTATTGACACTTTAGTGTGTGCTGCAAGAAACCAAACTAAAATACACACAAAAACAAAAATGGCACTTTGTTAAAGGCATATGATATATCATAAAGGAATTATAATAGAGTGCTTGAAACATTTTAAAAATATTTTTATTTAAGCGTATTTCTTACAAAATTATTCAGACTTGATTTTCAATCATAGAATGTACACCACCCTTCACCAGTGCACTTTCCCCACCATCAATGTCCCTTGTTTCCTTCCCCTTCACCCTCCTCTGCCTATGTCAGGGGCAGGCATTTTACTTTTTTCTCTCTTTTCCTTTATGACACTGAGGCTTGGAAAATTAACTTTATGAAGCCATGGTTTGCAATATTGTTAATTAAAGGGTACCATGCATGTCACATCCATTTTCAGCATCCAGTTCTTGTCCAGAGTGATATGTTCCAACTATCAATGTCATAATGTACCTTTCTCTATTCTAACTGAACTCACCACTTTTTATGGCAAGTTTCCTATCATGGACTAGTCCTCCTGTCCCTCATCCCTATTTTCTCTAGATATTATTACCATATTGGCACTTATTATTCTTATATGCCACAAGTGATTAATCTGTGTCTACACCTCTCCTTTTGACTCATTTCACTCAGGATAATAATCTGATGTGTTGATGTATGTACAGATGATGCACTGTGCATGGCTCAGTGTTTTTGTGTAGTCACAAGAAACAGAACTTGCACACCCGTACATTGTATCCACTCATTGTATGATAGATTGGATTCAAAAAACTCCCTGCTGAACTAAACTCTGTGACAGATGACACAATAAAGATAATTTGTGAAATTCACAATTGTGATCAAATCCAGGCTATTCACCACCTGGGGTGAGAGTATAGATGCCCACTACTAGCATCTTCTCCATGAAGAAGTGAAGTGGCTGTTCAGGGGAAGGGTGCTCTCTCGCCTTGTTGGCAAGAGGGAAGAAGTAGTGCAGTTCTAGTGAGAGCAGAATTCTGACTTTGTACAGCCCCAATTGGACAAGGAATGGGTAGCTAAGCTTGTGTATTTGGCAGACATTGTTCATTTTCTCTATGGATTTAATATTCCTTTGCAGGGGAGTTTCACAAGTAGTTTTCACAGTGAGACATAAGATGGATGTGTTCAAAAAAGAATCTGATTCTGGGATAGCTGTGTCTGAGAAGGAGATATTGAAATGTTCCCATTCTTGCAAAAAATTTCTGATTGGCACTTATATTATGCAGAAAGTCATAATCAATATGAAAAAAACAGCATTTAAGGGCATTATTAGCTCACAACTTTAATCATGAGTACTCTGAACATGAGAATCCACGGAAAAGTAAACTCTGGGTTGATAATCCCTTCATGGAAGATGCCCACTCTTGTGCAAAATAAAATAGGTGTTTTAAGATCACTCCAGGCACTGCATTTCTAAACCCCACCCAACCTGGTCTGAAGAAGCAGGGTAGCAGGAAAGAAATAATAAAGCCAGGAAAGGATGATCATGGAGTCCATGGCCTTTTACCTTGTACTCTCTGCCTTGAGCCCAAAAAGCTAGAACACCTCTTTCTTTATTAAAACCAATTCCCAATACCAGGAGGTTTCAGGTCAAGAGATAGAGACAAAAGTATATTCAGTGGACTTTTACATATCAAAGCAAGAGGTTTAAGAAAGGATGACCGTTGGGGGAATGGAACACCTTTGTTTAGGGTTGATACTGGGTATCATCTTACACTCTTGGAGCTGGTTGCAGGGGCAGCACACGGGCACGCACTGACAGAGGCTAGAAGCAGAGTCCTGACTCCTGGAGGGGCCGCCGGGCACACAGAAGAGCCAAAGTAAAAGTGTAAAGAGCCACATGTGGCTCACGGGCCGCAGGTTGCTGACCACTGTCCTATCCTATCACAAACAATACTATTAGGATAAAAAAATATATCTAGAAAATTATACCAGAAGCTGGCAAACTATAATCAATGGGTTCCAGGCTGATGTCCATAAAGCTTGTTGAAACATATTCTTATCCAGTATGTATTCTATAGCTGTTACTTTGCTAATGGCGAAATGAAGTATTTCCATTAGATACTTTATGAACCAGAGCTTAAGGTACTATTTACTATATAAATACTAACAAAATATCATGTAAGTACATGTGTAAATATATATACTTACACATATATATACCAATGAACTACTAAAGAATGGGGGGATTGCAACTAAAAACCACAGCTATTGTTATCATAATTATAGAAGGAGTTGTTACTAATCTCAATCTCAAGCTACAAAAAAGGGTTGGGTGAGAGGAGGATCTTAGGAGAATCAGTACGCATGACTAAATGCTCGGTTTCTGTTAACTAGAAAATAAAGTAAGCTAACATGCAACCATTAATGACAACAACCTTGAAAATGATAAAGGATGATATGAGACACTTTAGCTTTGCCAAGATTATACTAGGAATAGGAAAAAAAGTCCTATGTGAAAGTCTCTGACCAGTAATTTTAGTCTTAATTTATTCTGGAGAAATTAGGGGTATTTACAGTAAGATGTTGCTTCTGAAGTATTTGTTGTTGTTGTTTTTTTGGTGTTTGGTTTTTGGGTAACACCTGGCAGCGTTCAAGGGTTACTCCAGGCTCTATGCTCAGAAATCGCCTCTGGCAGGCACAGGGGACCATATGGGATGCCAGGATTCAAATCACCGACCTTCTGCATGGAAGGCAAACGCCTTATCTCCATACTATCTCTCTGGTCCCGCTTCTGAAGTTTTATATGAAGTATTTTTAAAAAATGTAAGGGAGTCCTGATTTGTGTGTGGGGAAGGGTCCTGAGATCACTTATTACGAGGGTGCCATGAGGTAGAAGGGATAGAATCTTCTACATGCAGAGAAAGCACTCATCTGTTAAACTATTTCTCCAGTCCCAAGACCTGATTTTATACGTATATACAACACATTTTCTCTCACACACAGAGAACTATGCAACCTTTTAATTGTTGAAATCACGTATTTAATTTAATGATAAACTGTTAATAACAGTATATATATATTAAAGTCATCTATTATAAAACAAAACTATATTACATAGAAAATCAGAAAAATGAATGCTTTAAAAAAATGAATGCTTTTAGAAATGCTCAGTGATTATAGAAATTACAAGTTTCGGTTTTATTGTCAGAGAAAAGGAAAATATGTAGATAGATTTTTAGTTTTTAAAAAGTAGTAAGGTAAAACATAGTAAATGTGTATCTAAATTCCCCCTTCCATCTCAAGGTAAATCCAAGTAAATACATGAGACACACATATTCATTCCACTTACCTATTATACCAAAGGAGTAAAAGGAAAGTTGTTTTCCTAGGAGGTCCATGCTCTTCTGTAGAGGAGTTTTTGGTGCCTTGACAAAACAGAGAAGAGTGTCATCGTGACTTACTAAATTTAGAAAGATATCTTTTTTTTTTTTTTTTTTTGGTTTTTGTTTTTTGGGCCACACCCTGCGACGCTCAGGGGTCACTCCTGGCTGTCTGCTCAGAAATAGCTCCTGGCAGGCACGGAGGACCATATGGGACACCGGGATTCGAACCAACCACCTTTGGTCCTGGATCGGCTGCTTGCAAGGCAAATGCCGCTGTGCTACCTCTCCGGGCCCCTTAGAAACATATCTTAGGTGCCAGGGAGTCCATTTATGCCTGACACACATGCTAATGTTTGACATAAAGCGCCTCTCCCTAAGGGTATATGGTTAAGAGTTATATAGCTCCTTCGGAGGAAACAGAGGCTAAACTTTATTTCCCAAGCACACCTATCAAGGAATGCCAAAGCTTTGCATTTTAAAATGTCTGTTTATTTGAGAAAGTCCATGGCCAAATGCTTCTCCATTCCAGTATTCCTTTCTGAACCACAAAAATGCAAACCACCAAGACTTTTAACCTGGCAACTCTCTGATCTGCTCTCTTGCTAAACTACCACTTAGCTGCCAAGATTCTTCTTGTTTTTTACACCTTATAAATCATAACAGGAATCTTGGCAAGTTAGCTGAGAAATTCACAAGATTTTGAAAAAAAAATATGACATTCATAAAATATAACATTTTAGTATATAAGAATTTTAAGTAAAAACAAATCTTCGATATACTTGATCAAGGATGTTTTCCATATTATTTTACTTCCTAAATCCATCCATCCTTACTTTGAAATATGTAAAGTTAGAAATTTAAGAAGATACATTTTGAGATACAATACATTTATTTTAAAATCAATATAATAAAGTTAACTTATAAAAACAGTAAACACTGTAAATCTTTTTTTGTTTTTTTTTGGGGGGTGAGGTTTGGGCCACACCGGCTGTGCTCAGGGTTTACTTCTGGCTGTCTACTCAGAAATAACTCCTGGCAAGCACGGGGGACCATATGGGACACCGGGATTCCAACCAACCACCTTTGGTCCTGGATCGGCTGGTTGCAAGGCAAACGCCGCTGTGCTATCTCTCCGGGCCCCTGTAAATCTCTTTTCTATCAACAATATTTACATGTTTTAAAAAATTAACAGTGTTCAAACCCTTCAAATTATAAACTTCCAGAATGTTAAATACAGAGAACAGAATAATATTTGAAATAAAATGTTCAGTACTACATAAAATAATCCAGTAACATATACTTTTTTTCCTTAAAAAGAATAGATTTAAAATTAATACTAAAAATACTAAGTACTCACTTCTTCTGCTTGCATCATTTTAAAAACCTCCCCAAATTCAGAATTTTCTCCAGTTCCAATGACAATGCCCTAAAAGAAAAGAAAAAAAAAAAAAACACACAGAAAAATCCAATTATATTCACATGAAAACACTGCTCTCAAATCAAAAATTAAAAAAAAAACCTACTACCATGCATTCTCCAAAGTCAAATTCATAATCAATTTGTTTGATGTACACATCCAAGTTGTCAAAGCAAATTCATTTTTGATGTAACTATAGATCATTAGTACAAACAACTTATAAAAGAAGCCTTAAAAAATAACATTTTGTTAAACTCATTAGTAATTCTGATGCCTATTCTTTTGTCTGTATCAGTATTTCTGACTGATATATATGAATCTTTCTTACATACAATATTCAAGTTTCTTTCCCCCACAAGTGTTACTAATGATCTCTTTATGCCAATGGAATATTAGAAACCTCCAGATATTAATTAGTAGGTGAATGATAGTAAGAAATTTTATGAGACACAAATCCAGTGGTAGTCAGGGTCTACTCTTGGGTATGCACTCAGGACTATAGTAGAAGGGCCCATATGTGGTGCTGAATCTGAATAGTGGGGTGCAGAATACAACGCAAGCACCTTAACCACTACACTATCTCTCCAACCCCTCTAGTCAGAAAATTAAAACCAGTATCAATACAATTTTATTTATATTATAATGATGTTATCCACAAGTCACATTTCAGGGACACAGTTTCTAATTTTATGGTTATTTTGTTACCTATTTGGAAAAGACACATAAAAATAGCCGGAGAAAGGGGTGAGGTGGAGCAAGAGCAGAGCAGTAGGGCATTTGACTTGCACGCAAGCAACCTGGGTAGGACCTGGGTTCGATTCCTGGCATCCCATATGGTCCCGAGCCTGCCAGGGGCAATTTCTGAGCACAGAGTTAGGAATAATCTCTGAGTGCCACCAGGTGTGGTACAAAAACAAAATTACAAAACAACAACAACAACAACAACAACAACCAACAACAACAACAACCACAACCAAGAGGGGAGGGAAAATATGAAACACGAAGAAACAGATTCAATTACAGAGAAACGCTATTTCCAATTTTCTTAATTACCTTTGCTTTGCCACATCTGACCAGTGTTCCCATGAAGGCGATGTTACTTCTTGATGCAAGAGCTCCATTACTTTCAGTAGGCTGAGGAGCTGTCACTTTAGAACAAGGAGTTGTCTCCCCTGTCAAGCTGGACTCGTCAATGGAAAGATCCACAGCCTGAAGGGAACAGAAAGCATGAATCACTAAAGCATTGAGCCACTAAGGTCAAGTTCGAAGATTCTGCTACATTTACTATCTAAAGAGCTTCTGATCATAATGTTTCCTCAAATATCTCTTAACTGTTACCCAAAGCTTTGATCATATATGAAAGACCAAAATACAACTACTGTGTATTAAAATGAAAAATTATGTCAACAAAATGTAACATGGAATGTAGATTTCATAAGCTGTATAAACAGCTATTATTAAAAATATAGCTAGGCAAAAGCTATATAGCTATATCTGATGGGCCAGATATAGTACTAGGGTTAAGGTTACATGATACCAATCTGGCTTGACCCCTGCCTACCGTGTATATGTATATGTGTGTGTGTGTGTGTGTGTGTGTGTGTGTGTGTGTGTATATATATATATGGTTCTCTGAGGACCGGCAGGAGTGATCACTGAGCATAGAGCCAGGAGTAAGCCCTGAACAACTACCAAGTATGACACAAAACTCAAACCAACCCCAAAACCACATTCTCACTCTCAACAAACACACAAAAAAAGATAGTAGCTAAGACTTTAGCTGAATACCGTTCAAAGTTCAACTCTCAAAAGAAAATACTATTTCCTAATTTTGCCATGGCTAAGTTTCTGGAAAAAAATTTAGGAGATGGGGCCGGGCGGTGGCGCTAAAGGTAAGGTGCCTGCCTTGCCTGCGCTAGCCTAGGATGGACCGCGGTTCGATCCCCCGGCATCCCATATGGTCCCCCAAGCCAGGAGCGACTTCTGAGCGCATAGCCAGGAGTAACCCCTGAGCGTCATCGGGTGTGACCCCCAAAAAAAAAAAAAAAAACCAAAAAAAAAAAAAAAGAAAAATTTAGGAGATTAAAAACAATCATGGGAAAAAATAATAAAGGATATTAAAGACATTAACAAAAGAATTATTTCATCATTTGGGACTCATATTTTGATAGTCTTCTTGCTAAAACACATCACTATCCTAAATATATTAGCAACAATTCAAAAAATGTGTAAAATATTCCCATGCAAATCAGGACATCACCTCATCTCCTAATATTGTAAAAGGGCTTCAATTCGAATACAACTAAGTAGCCATATACCAAACTGGAAAAAAAAAAGTCATCATTTTATATGTGGTAAACACTGCATCTATAACCTAGCTTGGTTTCCAAATATATTATTAGATGTTAGCTGACATTGTATATTTGATATATGACTGATTGATAGTAGACAATATATTAAACTACCCTCCCTTTCCTCCATGCCTCCCCACACACGAGGCAATAAGAAAACTAGTCAGGGAAGATTTTTAAAATCCAATTTTAAAACTTTAAAATCCCCTAGAGTAGTACATCCTAAAAGTTATGATACAATAGTATGAAATAAAAATATGGGAACCTTCACAGAATACAGAAACGGCAGGTGCTGTCCAAGTGAGATCCCAGCAAATCTCCATTATTTCTACTATGCCTCAGAATTTCTTAGAAAAATCACTGCCCAACTCAAACACAGAAGAAAACAAAATAAACTACCAAAAGCTATGATTTTGATGAACACCTCAAGAATTGCTGGAACAGTGTTTCCCAATCCTTTGGGTCCTTTGTAAGTTCTTGTAAAGGGTCTTTAGGACATTCTTTGGAAGTGTCTCTTTTACTAACTCCTCTCAGAGAGAAGGCATTTATGTTCTCTTTGAAGATATTTTATTTTAAATATTAGAAACTTTATACAAGAATAAACACTAACATTAACTGAGCACAGGTCAAGGAGTATAAGCATAATCCTTTTGAAAAGAGAAGAAAACGTACAGCTTTATTTCCTAATTAACAACCTATAACTTCAGAGTCAGCCATAGCAGTGCAATAGCCACTTGAAATAAATTCTCTGCTCAAGGGGCCAGAGAGATAGCATGGAGGTAAGGTGTTTCTGCCTTGCATGCAGAAGGACGGTGGTTCGAATTTTGGCATCCCATATGATCCCCGAGCCTACCAGGAGCGATTTCTGAGCGTGGAGCCGGGAGTGATCCCTGAGTGCTGCCAGGTGTGGACCGCCCCCCCCACCGCCCAAAAAAAATTCTCTGATCAAATCAGGTATTTCTTCAGAAAAAAAAAAAAGAGGGACATCATCTTTGACATAATAGCAACCAGCCTATCATGTACAAACTAATATGGAAAGTTGGCTTGGATCTTTTTCCTATAAATTAGCGAACTCAAATTTCAATATACTATCAGAGAAATCAATATTTCAAGCTGCATAGATCTTGACTGTCTGAACAAGATTATTTTCTAGTGATAACTATATGGGTTTTCACAAGAAGTAAAGGATGTCATATCTAAGAGTGATATTTAAAAATTTTGGCATACCTATTACATAAAATAAAGTTATAATTTACATAATCTACAAAGAAATATCAGGAGCTTAAGTGATAGTACAGTGGGTAGGGTGTTTGCCTTGCCGACCCAGGTTTGATTCCTGGTAACTCATATGGTTCCTCAGGCATTCTGGTAAAAATATGAATAAGATACAACACAATTCGGGGCCGGAGAGATAGCATGGAGGCAAGGCGTTTGCCTTTCCAGCAGAAGGACGGTAGTTCAAATCCCAGGAATCCCATATGGTCCCTGAGTCTGCCAGGGGCGATTTCTGAGCCTAGAGCCAGGAGTAACCCCTGAGCATTGCCAGGTGTGATCCAAAAAGCAAAAAATAAAATAAAATAAGATACAACACAATTCAAAAGTCAGAATAGTAATAAGAATCAGAATGCACCTGAATTTACAATTTGAATATCAACCTTTGAGAAAGCAAGATTATTTCAATAAAACATTAGGTAAAAAAAGTGCCAAAGACATAAAGGTTTTCCAAAAGTGAGAAAATCTTCTAACATAGTGGATTTTTTTTTAACTTTTGCTCCCTTAAACAAGATTCCTCTCACTGTTCATTCAAAAGAAATCAAATATAATTTGAAATTCTTCATGAGCTCTATCATACTAACAATCAAAACACAATCAAACAAATAGTATAAGTTATATACTGAAAACATACAGTACGTGGATTTTTTTTTTTTTTTTTTTTTTTTTGGTTTTTGGGCCACACCCGGGAATGCTCAGGGGTTACTCCTGGCTATGTGCTCAGAAGTTGCTCCTGGCTTGGGGGACCATATGGGACACCGGGGGATCGAACCGCGGTCCGTCCAAGGTTAGCGCAGGCAAGGCAGGCACCTTACCTTTAGCGCCACCGCCCGGCCCCCAGTACGTGGATTTTAGCCCCCATGATAAGTGCTTGCAAAAATTAACTTTCTGACAACTATATAGATTCAACTTGATGAAGCTGCAAAAATTTAAGGACCAGCCTTTATTTAATGATCTCTATGGCTTCACTAATCCAAAAAGAATTCACCTCTGCAATAATCCTACCCATGTAAATGAGAATATTAATACCAAGGCTCTAATTAAGTCTCACTGTAAACCCATCTATATTGTGTTTTAATTCTAGTAGCTTAATGAGAATTGTTTTCTTTTTAGCATTTTAGATATGAGTATCACTCCTTCATTAAACACTGCTTTTAAGTTACTGAGCTTAAAAAAATTCAGCAATAAAACACTAAGCCGGGCTTAAATCTAAGAAAAAAATACTTCCAGTGGTTTAAGAATAATAAATTTCTAAGCCATACAATGATTAAAGTATCACAGAAATGCACATCCTTTCTAATGTCAAATGTAATAATTACATTAGTTTTTAGCAAATAGAAATACTTCTCAATTCCATCAATACAACATAGTCTTTCTTCATCATTCTCCATTTCTTTTGACAGCTAATTAAAAATCTCTACTTCTGGGGCTGGAGTGATAGCACAGTGGCATTTACCTTGCATGCTTCTAAACTGGAATTCAATCCCCAGCATACCATATGATCCCTGAGCCTACCAGGAGTGATTTCTGATTGTACAGCCAGGAATGCTCTGGATATAGCCCCAAAACAAACAGACAAAAAAATCTCTACTTCTTACATAAATTATTCTTTACTACAAGTCTGTTTATTAGTTTAATAATTCAGACAGTTTCGAACACAAGGTTTCAGGGTCCAGAGCAATAGTATAATGTGTAAGGAGGGCACTTGTCTTGCACGTGTCCTTCAATTCCCAATACCACATATGGTACCAAGCCCCACCAGAAGTGACACGTGAGCACAGAATCAGGGATAAGCCTGGAGCACTGCAGGCATGGCCCAAAACCAAGGGGCTAAACAGATAGTAGGGCACTTGCCTTGCATGAGGTCAACGAAAGACAAATACCAGCCATCCTTCCTATACAGTCCCCAGAACATCATTAGGAGTAATTTCCTGAGTACAGATCCAGGAATATCTCCTGAGCATGGTTGGGTGCAGTCCATAAACTAAAACAACAAATTCCACAAAATTTCTGTGATAAATCACAATGATGGGGAGCGATTTATTACAAATCAATCAAATTTACCTACTAAAAACTGCACTGGCTTCAATATAAAAACTTACAATGCAAGAAAGAATAAATTCCCAGAAACCAGTGAAATAGGGCACCAAAGATTTATCCCTCCAGTAAAATAATCATTTGCTGGCAAAACTAGCAAGACAATACTAGCATATAAAATATAAACCAATTTAAAGAGTACTCAATGCAGAAAAAAGCAGCCGAGTTTCAATCAGAAAGCCTAAGGCATTTCTGTTTTCCTATCATCTTCTACATTCCCCAGGGACTCAGAAGCTATGGGGGCTAAACACCCATTTTCCTGTCAGGGTTTAGGGGTGGCAAGGGATGGTCTCAAAATATTATGCTTATGTGTTTTCACCTGCCTGGCAGTCCCTGAGGGCCTAGAGCAGGTACTGACCCATTTCCCACAGCCATACCGTTAAGAGTAGCCATCAAGGTATCTGCCAAAAGTCCAGGGACAGAAAAAGGCAAGCAGTAGATACCTAAAAAACTGGAAAGGAAGAAAGTATAGTGGAAATTGTAAAGATTAAGAGCTTGGAAGCCCTGCAATACATACTGGGAAGACAGTGTGAAATACATGCCTGAAACCACAAAGCCAGTGAGGCCGCTAGACTTGGCCCCATCGTGCATCTTTTAGTTTGGTGCAAGCAGGAGGTAGAAGGGAAGGCAGTGCTGGAGGCAGCTTAGCTGAGTTGAAGAAATGTTCAAGTTCTGAGACAAACTGCAGAGTCAGGAAGAAAAGCTTTTACACAGCCCCTTTGGCCTCCAAATGGATATGGATGACTACTCAAATATAGCAACAGAAATTTTAGTGTCCGCACACTACAAGGAACATGATCTTTGCAAAAAAAAAAAAAAAAAGAACCTGAAAAAGTCACTAACAAAATAAACCACTGCAGCCTTTGGCAATCAAAAACAAACCTTGGGGCTAGAACAGTAGAATTGTCCTGCATGCAGCCAATGATTCAATCCCCCTGCACATACAGTTCCATGAGCATATCAGGACTCAGAACAGTGTTAGGAGTAATTCCTGACCACTCCCGGGTATAGCCTCAAAACAAAACAGACTGGAAAAACCCTTGAGAAAGAGTACTCTAATGTTCAGAGAAATGATATAATATTAAAAATATCCATTTTGGGCCCGGAGAGATAGCACAGCGGCGTTTGCCTTGCAAACAGCCGATCCAGGACCAAAGATGGTTGGTTCGAATCCCGGTGTCCCATATGGTCCCCCGTGCCTGCCAGGAGCTATTTCTGAGCAGACAGCCAGGAGTCACCCCTGAGCACCGCCGGGTGTGACCCAAAAACAAAAAAAAAAAAAAAAAAACAAAAAAAAAATCCATTTTACAACAAAAATTTACAAAGCATATATAATGAAGCATATAGATAAGAACCATTCATAGAAAAAAAATATTAAAGAACCTATACCTAAAAAAGGTCAAGACTGAACAGAAAGACTTTAAATCAACTCTCTCAAATATGTCCCATACACTAAAGGAAGTCATAGGCAGAAAAAAATAATTAATGAACAAAAGAGCTATCAATAAAGAAAAAGAAATATGAAAAATAGAGCTCCTAGTTCCTGATGCATACAAGTATAAAATATAAAAATTTCACTACATGGGTTGAATAACAGATCTGGTAAATGGGAGATATGAGTAAAACTGAAGATAATAAAATGAAATCAACCATTTTGAAAGCCAGAATAAAAAAGAATTAAGTGACAAAGCCTAAGAAATCTGTAAGCATACCATGAAACATACACCATAAAAAAAACATGAAACTGGGGCCGGGCGGTGGCGCTAGAAGTAAGGTGCCTGCCTTGCCTGCGCTAGCCTAGGACGGACCGCGGTTCGATCCCCCGGCGTCCCATATGGTCCCCCAAGCCAGGAGCGACTTCTGAGCGCATATCCAGGAGTAACCCCTGAGTGTCACCGGGTGTGGCCCAAAAACCAAAAAAAAAAACAAAAAACCATGAAACTAGAGAGACAGCACAGTGGTAGGGGGCGCTTGCCTTGCACATGGCCAACTATGATTGATCCTCACATCCCTATGGTCCTCCAAGCACTGCCAAGAGTGATTCCTAAATGCAGAGCTAGGAGTAACCCCTGAGCATTACTAGGTGTGGCCCAAAGAACACTCCAATAAAAAATACCCCAGAAATGGGTTAGAAATATTTGAAGAGATCACGGATAAGAAGAAGTCCAGTTTTGAATAAGTTAATGACAAACTCCATGATTTCCAATAAGATTGTCTGGGGGAAAAGTTTGTTTATATCAACTGAAAGATCTACAAACTCTAAGAAAGCATAATCCAAGTTCTGGTCATAAATTAATTAAAAGAACCAATAGGAAGGGAGGTAACATGAGTTTAAAAAATATTTTACAGAACCTACTAAATGTTTGCTCTTCAAGCCTATGTTCTGCTTTGAACATGTATCTCAGTTGTCTGTTTCTGTTTCATTGTTTGATCATTTCCACTCTGAAGAAGTCTGCTTTCTCTCTTTAACACATATATTGCTATCTTCCCTTATTTCTAAATATTCCCTTATTCCTAAATAAGTTTCATTAAAAACTCTCTTGCTTCACTAAAAAGTAAAAATAAAAGACTTACTGAAATGAGCATAAAATAAACATTCTTAATACTTGCTGTTATCAGTTATTTCATTCACCCAAGTAATGTAATTTATTGTCTTTTCAAAGAAACTTTATGTAGACAAGAGAATAGTTATGTTCTCCATATAGCTCCTAAGATTCCTTATGCTTTCCATAACTCTACATACTCTAATACTTTCCAATATAATTAATTAAAAACTGGCAAACTCTAGGCATTTATGAATAGCCCATTAATTCCAAAGACATAAATGGCATGCTAATGAGTTTTCAGGGTCTCTTAAAACTAGGTGCCCAATTCTGTCTTCCATGCCTTCTATTGATCCTACACACTATAGTCAGATTAAAGGTAACATCCTTTTATAAGCTGCACATGGCCTTTAAAATTAATTCTTTGGGGGCCAAAGAGATTGCACAGCGATAGGGCATTTGCCTTACACGTGGCCAACCCAGGAAGGATCCAGATTTGATTCCCAGAATCATATATGGTCCCCAAGCCTGCCAGAAGCTATTTCTGAGCAGAGTCAGGAATAGCCCCTGAGCGGGTGTGGCCCAAAAACAAAACAAAAAAAAAATCAATTCTTTAATAATAATACATAAATTGGGGGCTGGAGCGGAAGCGCAAACGTTAGGGCATTGTCTTGTGCATGCTAATCTAAGACGGACCTCAGTTCGATCCCCATATACTCCCCCAAGCCAGGAGTGATGATTTCTGAGTGTATAGCCAGGAGTATCCCAAGCATCACCAGGTGTGGCCCAAAAAACAAAACAAACAAAAAAAAAAAACAACAAAAAATTTAAATTGAGTTTTCTATACAAGATCCTTCTGAATCAAATTCCATGAGACATTTTTCGATTCTTCACATATGGTACCACTGTATTAGATATTAGAATATCCAATGATCTAATTCCTATTTCTTTTCTCTCTTTTCTGCCCAGTACTCTCTATTATCACTTCCAAACCCATGCTGTCTGAGACATCAAATCAGAATTTAACCATTCCTTTCTCTAAATTTCTGAGCCCCATTCTTTGTACTTACAGAGTGCTATTTCATTTTATGGTGAATGATTTGTATGTGTAAGCCATATGTTCCATATTCAGATGAATTCAATCACTCTAAAGAATTCAATGAGTTCAATTACTTTGATGTCTCTCATAATGTGTGACACACATTTTCATAAAGATCTGATTCACTGAGATTGGACAGACAGTAAGCCAGTAAGGTGTTTGAACTGCACACACAGTTGTCCCTGGTTCAATCTCTGGCACCACAAAATCATATCTATAAAATGTCACTTCTTAAATTATAAAACTGAATACTCAAATCAACTATATATTAATTCTTTTATATATATATATTAATTCTTAAAGTTGCTATCAAGATCAGAGAGAAGACTAGAGAGGTGTTTGCCTTGTACCTAGTTGACCCTGGCTAAATTTCAAGAACCATGTATTCCCAAGCACCAACAGAAGTGACCTCTGAGTAGAGTCAAGAGTGAGCTCTGAGCATAGTCCAGAGTTTGGACACAAAACAAACAACAAAAATAGCTACTAATGTGAATTCTTTATCTACAACCAAATATTTCTCACTTTTCAAAAGTAGCTTCTCCAAATGCTAAGTCAAATTTAAGGGGTCCTCCTGCCCCAAAGTCATATGCTAAAATTCTAACACCCAAGCATGAAGTTAAGTCACAAGAGTGGTACTTTTGTAAATGGTTTTTAACAAAGAGACCCAGAGATCCTCTAACCCAGTTTCATTGATTTTTTTATTCCCCAGAAATTAAAGCTGTGAGAAATGCATTCATTGCTTATATACTATCCAGTAGGTAGTATGTCACTACTGGATCCCAAACAGACCAGAAGAGGAAACTTACCTCAAACAAGCGCAAGTCGGCAGGAACTCTGTCGCCAACAGAAAGGCAAACAGTATCGCCAGGAACCAAGTCTCGTGCAAGAGTATGCTCCAATTTCCCTTCTCGTACACTGTTTCATGAAATAAAAACAACTCGTGGATAAAACAGAAAACCCAATCATTTTAAAACAAACATTTTTCTAGTGGGCTTAGCTGAGAGAAAAATACAGAGAATTATTACTACTTGTATAGAGATAAGTGAGGTTAAGCCATGAAACATCATTTTTTGAGCTGTAGGTTAAGATGCACAGATGAAATAAAAAAAAGCACTGGGAAATCAGGTGAGCTATAAGATGCAACAAAACTGAAGCAACTTTTGGAATTATCTGGGTCTGGTTCATGCAACACAATAGTCAGAACTGCATGTCATACAGAGCCATTCACCTAAAAATGGCAGATTAATAAATCTATTTCTCAAGTGTCTCAAAACTAGTATTTTCTTTCTTTCTTTTTTTTTTTTTTTTTAATTTGGGAGGTGGAATGCCAGTCAAACTGAGGTACCCTGGGCTACTCCTGATTCTGTGACCAGGAGTCATCCATGGTGGTGCTAAGGTGACAGGTATGCAGTGCCAGGGACCAAACATAGTTTGATTAAAGCATGTAAAGCAAGTACCTTATTCCATTACATTGAATATTGTGTGCATTTCTCATGTCAAGCTCGTAATTTTTACCTAACACTAAAAGAAATCTGGGCTACAATGGTATTTTGATTTCATACTCAATTTATTTAAATGTGCCAGTGATCAAACCCAGTCTAATATATCAACCTCTAACATTAAGTGTTAATGAAAGTGTGGATCAGAAACAATGATCATACCAATGGCATTCTGGTGGCATAAGTTTACTCAGTTCTTCAAGAGATTTTTCTGATCGATATTCCTATTCAAAAAAATACGAAGTCATAGTAAGAAAAACATTTCAAAGAAATGAAAAAAAAATGTACATATGAAATATATGCCATGTTAAGATTAAGAATTGACTACACTTGTTAATATAAAATCTCCCCAAAAGGGACTCTGATTCACATTTATTCACTGCTGGTATGTATGACTGATTCAGCCCTTCTGGAAAACAATAAGAAAAATATGCATGTGTCTGAGTTAAGTTTCCTGTTCTAGTCTGTTTGGGATGCTGTTGCAACATACCACAGGCTGAACAGCATATAAGCAATACATTCATTTCTCACAATATGGAAAACAGTATGAGCTTCCTTCCATTAGACACAGCAATATCACTCCTGGGAATGTACCCTATGAGCCCAAAAACATAACACAGAAATGGCATCTGTATTCCTATGTTCTTTGCACCATTTACAATAGCAAAAGTCTGGAAACAACTTAAGTGCACAAGAACAGATGAGTGAATAAAAAAAAAAAATGCTATGGTACATGAAGTACTACACAGCCATTAGAAAAATTAAAGTTATGAAATCTGCTTATTCATGGATATAAATGAAGAGCATTATGCTGAGTGAAATGAGTAAAAAGAAGATGGACACAGAATGATAACATTCTCTTGCAGAATATATATTAAAATAAAAAGTATGAAAATAGTGCCTCAAAAGAACAGAAATGAGTGCCAGGAGGACTGGTTCATGGTAGAACACTTTCCACAAAGTGGAAGGGAAGTGCACTTAGGACAGAAAAAGGATCATATGACAATGATAGTTGGAAATGATCAGTCTGGACAAGAACTAGGGGCTGAAGGAGATTAACAGTATTGCAAACCACAGTGCCTAATTGAAAAAAAAATGTATATGTATTTTTAGAGGGAAGGAGGGAAGGAGGGAGGGAGGGAGATACGGTGGGAGGAAGGGGGGTGGGGAGAAAAAGATTTTTCCTCTGTAATTGAAGTAACAGAAGTGGTGGGGAGGGACACTGGTTGCTGAAAATGTACATTGGAAAAGGGGTGTGTGTCAGAACATTGTATGGTTGAAATTCAACTGTGAACAACTTTAACTATCTCACAATGATTTGAGATAAAAATTTTTTAATTTCATCTTCCTATCCCTTTTCTTACTTGTTTTGAGAGCTCTACCCATAAAACTCTATCCCTTAGTAAATAGTACTAAATTATAGTACACAATTTTGATAACTAAATGATTCCAATTATTTTTGTTTTTGAGCCACATCCAGTGATACTCAGGTTCCTCCTGGCTATGCACTCAGAAATTGCTCCTGGCTTGGAAGACCATGGGGGATCAAGCCATGGTCCATCCTAAGTTAGCGCATGCAAGGCAGACGCCCTACCATTTGTACCACTACTCAAGCCCCATAAATGGCCCCAATTTTACTTGAAAATTTAATGTGCAAACCTAGGGTCAGGTAATTATTTACTGGAAAAGAAAAATACTAATTAATAGTGTGTCCCCAAACTATAAATTTTCAGGTCAAAACATCTTTTCTTTAAATTCTGATATTATAGTCATTGAAATAAATTGATATTTTATTTTTTTTATTGCACATTTTATTCAGTCTGTTTTGATTATCTTTACCATCATCAAATTAAAAAAACTAGACTTTAGGGTGTTAGGGAGATATAATATAGGGTGTCAGTCCCCTATATTACACTACTGCCAAATCACCAAAGTACCACCAGGAGGGAACCAGGAGCAGGAGTAGGCTCAAAGCATAGCCAGATGTTGTCCTTGCAAAAAATAATGATTTTCCTTATGCTAATGCCCAAATCAAAGTAGTCAAGTTAGAATTAGTTCCAAACTTTCCTGCAGTATTGTAAATAAAATTATTTTAAAAACAAAGAATAAATTATTATAATCATCCCAATAACTAGTTAAAAGCAACATTAATTTAAGCAACTGTCACTTCCATATACCTACTCACCTGAACAAAGGCAACTGTAACGACGATAACTATTGCCTAGAATACATAAAGGAACAATATTTCAAAACCAGAAGACTCTCGGTGACACCTGACTTCAACACAGAATCTGTGCAAAAACCAAGATCTCTAATTACAGAAGCCTGACTGTCACAACTGTGACTGAGAACTTTTCCTGGAACTATTTAGTAAGACTTTGGAGTTAAGACAGCTTAGTATGCCTGGAGCCTGTAGTTGGGTCTTATGGCAGGATGCTTCATGGGTAGGGGCACCCTGATTTAAGCCAAAGGTTTTTCCTTTCTATTTTCCCCAACTTTTGCAGCACCAATGGAAAAAACTGCCATCCCTTTTTTAAATCTTTTCAATAGGGGCTCCTACCTTTTTCACAGAAACCTGGGACACAAATTACCTTGTTTTACCTCATATTTCTGCATTTTTCTATAAAATTAAGAAGGGAGGGAAGAAAGGATGAGGACAGGAGCCAAGTGTCTCAGGCACCATTGGTGGAGAAAACAAAAGGCAGAACTAAATATCCAAGCCAAAGTCAACAAAATAGAATCAAGAGACCCAAACTATCAAAATCTAAACTTAAATGGGCATGGGTCTATTATACTAGCAGGCCAGAGGACAAAGGGTAGTGGTATAAGATGCACTCTGGGAACATGGTAGAAGGTAGTCGACACTGACGTAAGATGTGCACTGTTTCTTTAACAAACATTAGCAGTCTTTAGTTCAAAATTAGTGATAATATATTCTCAACTGGAATGTAAACAGAAAGTTTAACTAAAAAATTATGAAGTGTTTCATATCATCAAGTTAAGAGAATAAAGAACTATGTGACAAATCTAGATCCTTGAACATCACTTGCAAATAAAATTCAAATTCTGAAGTTAAAAGCAGAGTCTGATAGTTAACAAAAGTATTAACAAAAAAGTCTTGCACATCCAAGCATCTCTTAGTTTAGTTTCCAAGATAAAAGCCAATCCTAATTTATATCTAAATAAAAGTTCGAAGAAATCTTTTTCTTACCACAGTGATACTGACAGCATCATCAAACTGATGCATTAAAATACTGATGACCGCAGAAACCAGAAGCAGCATAATAAGGGGATTTTTAAACTGAAAATAAAAACAAACAAAAGTTTAACCATTTTACCTTAATGATAATTCTATTCCATTTGAACAAATGCTTAAAAAATACTATAAAAGCATGACTAGAAAATTATAAAATCTACATTTAAATGAGAATTTCTTTAATCAAGAGAAATGTGTTAACTGTATTTAGAATGTACTACTTCATCATAGTTCCTTTTCAGAAGAAAATAAGATCAATCCTTAAAATGAAGAAATTATCTATTTCTTATAATACAGGTACATTTTTTAGTTTAATAAATACCACTTTGCTACTCTACTGATACTGAAGCAGGATAAGTGTTGGTTTTTTTTTTAATTGAAAAACATGATTTACAAAATTACTTAGTTGAGTTTCAGACATGATATTTCAGCATCAATTCCACGACCAGTGTCAACTTCCCTCCACAAGTATTCCCAAATTCCTTCCTGCCCCCATCCCCAATAACCTATCATCATCTTGTCAGGCACATTTTCAAGTCTATTTGTAAGAAAGAAATTTTTATTTGTTTGTTTGAGGGCCACACCCAGTGGTACTCAAGGGTTACCCCTGGCAAGCTTGGGAGACACATGAGATGTTGATCCAACCCAGGTTGGCAGCATATAAAGCATACTACCCACTATGCCACAACCACAGCCCCAGAAAGGTTTTTTTTTTTTTTTTTGGTTTTTGGGCCACACCCGGCAGTACTCAGGGGTGACTCCTGGCTGTCTGCTCAGAAATAGCTCCTGGCAGGCACAAGGGAACCATATGGGACACCGGGATTCGAACCAACCACCTTTGGTCCTAGATCGGCTGCTTGCAAGGCAAACGCCACTGTGCTATCTCTCTCTGGGCCCCCCAGAAGGGATTTTTAAGTTAAAAATTAATGTTAAACACTGGGTAGGATAGAACACCTTAACTATGATATTTAAACACAGCTCAATTAACAGTTAATAACCTCCCCTAAAACTCTTCCCAGAGAGTTATTCTCATTCATATTCATATTATTCAATATGGGTCATATGAATCAATCATATTCAATGATATTCCCATTCCTGGTTTCCTGATAACTCTCAGAGGTAACAAACAATATCTCAAAAAAAAAAAGAACCACATCACCAACCCAATCAACAAGCATTCAAATGCTTCACGTTGGATGGACATCTTATCACTTAAATATAGGATATGCTGCCAGAAATCTCTTCCTCTGATGAAATGTTGCCAATTGTTATCCAAGTTGCAAAGTAACTAGGCTGCATAGAATTCATTCCACCAGAGAGCCCAGAACCCTAGATATCATGGTGCTAGTACTAGATGCTTCCTCCCATTCCTTTCACTGTGCATCCCCCTTGCTCAGTGGTTCCACCCCTGCTTTCCATTAGCATCCTGTGAAGTATTCCCGACAAATGCTCAGGTTCACACCAATCCAATTAAATCACAATCTCTGGGCAGAGGGCCCAGATTTCAGCAAGTTTCAAGCTTTTCTCAAGTACTTCTAATGCATAAAGTAGAGGTTGCCCAAACTTGAATGGTATGCTGCCATTCCCACTTCAGAAAGGAACGTACTCAATGGCCCCCTAGAAATCTAGCTTCTTTAAGTAAACTTATAGAAAAATACTTCCTCATATCCTCAACCCACCCCCCAAGTGGACTGGATAGTCTCACTGGCATCATCCTATCTTTTTAAACCTCTGGTTTCTCATCTGGTAAAATAGTACTTTATATAAAATAAAAAAAGGTGAAAAAGACTAAGAATTTATATTTTCAAATGCCAGCTATGAGCATCATACTGACTATAATATCGATGGCATTTTTAGATTTTTTTTCCTTAAAAATTGTGCCAATAACTCTCAAGAAGAGGGACAAATTAAATTGCCACCCTCCAAAGCCTCGGCAGCTGCACCCACAATCATAATCACCACACCAATGGCCCAGCATAACAGCTTTACTACTGATCTCTGCAGAGACACCTCATAGACCACAACTCCAGGTATGCTGGTATTTGTTCTGAGAACACTACAGTCTTCTCAAAGGGAATATGGGCACCCTCCTTCTACCCTTCCGTACTTCTGTAAGCTCTGGCAGTCACAGACATGTCCCACAAAACACTACCATGTCAGCCACAGAACCTGACAACTCCTTAAAGCACATGACCACGTATGCTAACACTGGCATTAGGTTAAGAGTTGGAGCAATGTATGCCTGAAACCCTAACATCAATAGAACTATAAAGTCATAGTACTAAAATAAAATTATCTCTGAAAGGAAAAATAAAATTCAACCTAAGTAATTTATTTATGTATAAGCAAATCCTAACAAAAGGAATTTTTACATAAAGTATATTTCAAGATTGTTTATTTTCTCTAAATAACTTCACAAAAGCTACTCTACTGACAAATGCACATCCCTTGACACAAGACAGGAGTAGTGAAAATATCCAACCTGAGAAATATACTTCTTCCATAATGGTTCACCTTCACTGATATCAAACTCATTCCAGCCATGGAAGGCTCGTCTGTGGCCAACTTCACTTTTGTTCAGACCATTTTGAAGATCAGCCTATAAGACAAACGAAAGTGAAGATGTTAGCAGAGTACAAAAGAAAATAAAGCAGTCCTTATTGTATGATCAGATTTATTAGAACTTCAACAGTCAAAAACATTCTAGAGTAAATACAAGTATATTTAAAACTGTGGGACATCCAAAGTAATATTCTGGGAAGGATAAATTACAAAGGAGTACTTTAATTGAATATTTAAAAAGTGTTTTTTTTTGTTTGTTTGGTTTTTGGTTTTTGGGTCACACCCGGCAGCGCTCAGGCATTACTCCTGGCTCCTGGCAGGCGTGGGGGACCCTATGGGATAGTGGGATTTGAACCACTGTCCTTCTGCATGGAAGGCAAATGCCTTACCTCCATGCTATCTCTCCAGTCCTAGACTATACTTTTTAAAATGAAAAATTAAGGGGACTGCAGCAATAATATACTTGTCTTGCAAGGGGTAGACTTAAGTTTGAACCCCAATATCCCATATGGTCCTACTTAATTAATTCCCTTCCTAATACATCTAATCCTTCCATAGTTTCCTGGTAATAAATGCCAATGATATTGAACAACATTGTCCAATTATATCATAATCACATGCAGTTCCTTAAATTTTAAAATAAGTTCAAGGCCAGGGAGATATGAACAGGGATTAAGGTGCTTGCCTTGCATGCAGCTGACCCTGATTTGACACCCATTATTTGGTCTCCAAAACAATGTCAGAAGTGATTCCTGAGCAGAGCCAGGAATAAAATTTGAGTACAGCTCTGTGTGGTCCTTAGACCAAATAAGTAAAAATAAAAATAGGTCCAGTTAATTCATACTACCTCATACCACCTATATTTCACGTATCCAATATTGATGATTAGTGGCTACTGAATTAGCATTAGACAGCCATTCTTAAATCACAGAATATTCCATTGGACATAGAGTCGAAGTGACTCATAGGGTAGAAATACTAATTTAATTATCTCCTCCTGTTCTCCCCATCAAAAACTTACTTGGAGAATGCTTGCAACTTCACTGACTGGTAATTCGCTTGCCTTTTTTGATGTCAACACAGGAATCATTGTTTCATTTTCACCATTAGGTAGTTTTTGAAAACGTGCAACCTAGGGAATTAAACCAAAGCAAAAACATTTGAATATATAAAAACAATTTCTAGTGCAGTTTAAAATAAATGAAAACCAGCTACTTATTTTACACAACTAGAAAACAATCTTGTCCAGAATAGTATCTAATCCTTAAACAATTTTATATACTATATGCTATTTTTCAAAAAGCACACATCAAATATTAAATCCTTAGTACCAGTAAGAACAGAAAATCATTTTAATTCAATAATTAAGATGCTAGTTCTTCGCTGATGCAGACAGCAAAAGGCAAAATAGACTCCTTAAAAAACATCTTCATGATTACCCTAATCATAATCCCCTGAACTCAGTAATGTTTAACATGAGGAGCACAGAACAGCCAAGCTCTCTCCATTTCAACTACTTTTTGGATCAGCTCATTTCTTCCCTACTCAGAAAGGATAATTGGCTAGTTCACAGCAGTACAAAAGTAAGTCTAGTTCCAAATTAAGCAGAGTCGAAAAAGCAGATAGGAGACGAACACACGTCAGATAACTCCTGAGCACAAAATCAGAAGGTGGTGACCATGAGAGGTGCTTCTAAAGAAGTAAAAAATAAGTGTTAACAATTTTGAAAATAAATCCAACTCAGATCTGTCTGAGTCCTAACCTGAGAATCTTTATAGACCAATGCTTCCCAGTTCTGAAACTTTGTAAAGAAACAATTCAACCCAAAAGCTGACTGAAGCCATGCTGAGACTGGCTTGATGCTTCTGTGGCCAAAGAACACATTTCTCAACTTTGGAGAGCCAGGATTTTTACAGAAAAGTACTTCCCTACAATTGTGAGGCAAGACTTCTTTATGACAATAAATTAAAGCATGCATTTAAAAAAATTTGCTCTCCTCAAAAAATGATGAATAACTGTGGAAAGTTTCCTCTGTGTGCCTAGTTTTCCAACAATACAATGTTTCCTAGCATCATTTAGCAACTTCAAAAGAAGTATTTTTCCACTTTTACTAATTTAGTAGATATCAACAGCCAAAGATTCTGAAGAAATTGGAAATAAATTGGGTTTTATTTCACCAAAACAGAGCCTTAACATTATTTTACAGAAGAAGAGTCATTATAAACTTTTAAGCCAAGGGAATTCTTCTTAGGAGAACACTCATACCATGAGAGGCTTCCTGCCCCTTCCCCTTTCCTCCTCTCCTAAATAAAATTTTATCGTAATTTGGCACAAGAAAAAAAGAAAGAAAGAACTTTAGGTCAATTCCTAACAATAAGAGCTTTCTAAATTTCAAAGGCAAATAATCAAAGACATTTTATAGTCATGTAAAAGATAAATCAAGGGTGCTAGAAATTCAATTGAAAGACCTGAGCACGTTTCCGTATCTAACAGGAAAAGTTCGCCCAGGAACTCTCAAACCATGTAGCATCATTATACAAATGTGAAGATAAATATAAACAAAAGAAAAGTATGATAGATGTGACACAGCAGTTTCAGCAGGACAATACTGATGACAGCCATTTGAAATCAAGAACTGAAGATGATTTCCAGAAATCAAGCAGACTTGCTCATTTTATGAAGTAATTGCTGAACACAAACATGAATGACTCTAAATAATTCCAACTACATGTTGTTGTAACCACTGACAGAAAAGCCCACATACATGCAAAACATAGTCCAGATAGGAGAGAGAACTTCCATATTTTGGCCACCTATTTGTAAACCATATTTGTTACAAAGGCCCATGACACTATTATTAGTAAATACTGGCCCCAACGTTATGCAAATAACCGTGTTTCTTTAACTGAGCTCTCCTTCGAGAGCAAGGCAGTTCTGTTTTTCTGCAATGTTCATGTACTATGCCCACACTGATGAAGTAAGAGTATAATGCAAGAAGTATCACACCCAACACTGCCAGCAAAAATGGAAAGGAAAAACTAAGTCACAGGCTCGAGTTTAATATCAAACATAAGTTTGCTTTTAGTAATTATGTTCTTTAATGAAGGAGAGCTTTTTTATTATTATTTTTAAAGCATTTATTATTTTAAAACCCTTCCCTTCAATATTTTTTTTTCAACTTTATTTAAGCACCATGATTACAAGCATGATTGTAGTTGGGTTTCAGTCATAAAAAAGAGCATTCCCACTTCACCAGTGCAACATTCTTACCACCAATGCCTCCGCCTCTTTCCCACCCCTTGCCTGTATTTGAGACAGGCATTCTACTTCTCTCACTCATTAAGATTGTCATGATGGTTGTTAGTGTAGTTATTTCCCTAACTGCACCATGACTCTTGGTGGTGAGCTTCATATTGTGAGCCAGTCCTTCTGGCCCTCATAAGAGCCAGTATTTCTGAAAAAAAAAAAACTTTACATCTTAAGAGAGGAGAGACTTGGGCCAGAGAGATAGCATGAAGGTAAGGTGTTTGCCTTGCATGCAGAAGGACACTGGTTCAAATCCCGGCATTCCACATGGTCCCCTGAGCCTGCCAGGAGGAATTTCTGAGTGTAGAGCCAGGAGGAACCTGAGCGCAGCCGGGTGTGTCCCAAAAACCAAAAAAAAAAAAAAAAAAAAAAAATGAAGAAGAAGAAGAAAAGAGGAGAGACTGACTACAGTACAGTGATTCTCTAAAACTGAGCATCAAAAGCACAAGTAACACTGGTTACTGGGCCTCTACAGCAGTGTTAATCAGCGGGTCTAGGAAGGTCCCAAAGTGTTGGTACTGGGTAAGTGACAAACACTACACCAGACAATGCTGAGCACCAAACCTAATGATCTCACATAGACAAGGAAAGTACTCTACCCCTGAAGATCTCCACAGCCCCCAAAATGCATCTCTAGCCAGTTATCAAAGATGTGCCCTGGGACCACATTTTGAGATCTAATGCTCTGAGGTCTAAGTTAAGAGTTAACAGATACCCAATCATAGTCCGAAGTCTAAGTCTATCACAAGTATAATTAATTTTAAACAAGTTACCAACTTCTGTGTCTTTTTCCTCAGTGGAAAACTGAGTATAACCACTCTGATTTCAACAAGAAAAAGAACGGCTATTTATAAAACACAAATTTGGGACAGTGTCTGGCAGATGGTGGATACTCAAATCCATTCCCTAAGGCAGGGGTCTCAAACTCAATTTACATGGGGGCTGCAGGAGGCAAAATCGGGGTGATCCTTGAGTGCAAAGTCAGTAGTACACCTTGAACATTGGGTGTGTGTGTGTGTGTGACCCAAACAACTAAAACAAAACAAAACCAAAAAAGATTCCTCTAGGGCAGGGCCACAAAATGTTGTAGGGAGGGCCGCAAATGGCCCAGGGCTACAAGTTTGAGACCCCTGCCCTAAGGTAACACATATGCAATTTGTCTCCTTGACTGAGCACTCCATATTTTCACAAGGATGTAACCTGGCATCTATAAAGATTTGTCCTCTTTGACCCTCTAAAATAATAGCAAGCATCAAAGGTATTATGGTAATGCTGGTACTCCTTATTGGGAAATCAAGTTGCGCTGCCATTCTAAGATACTTATACCATTTAACTGATCTTTTACTAAAAACACAAAAAAAGATGAGAGAGATGGTCAGGAGAACTAATTGATCACCCAAGAACTAGCTTATCTTGCACAGGAACTAGGCAAACTCACAAACTTTCAAAGTGTTGATATAAAGGGTTCCATCACCAGAAACTGGTGATTTTACTGGCAAATGCAGAAGCCATGCAAGCAGAAGTCTATCTGTTCCTACTGCAGTGCTTTAGGGATTAGAATGCTGGCCCAGAGCAGAGGCGTCAAGTGTCAAGTGTCCCAAAACAGGATAGTCTAATCAGCTTAAGATCACCTCTGCCTTCCCGAGAAAGATACTGACACAAAGGAAAAGGCCCTATAAACACATTCTTATGAAACAACTCCTTGATGCAGGAATTGGTTTTAACAGTAATTGAAACAGAAAGTGAAAATTCCAAAGGACAGTAACATGTCTAGGCTTAGGTAGATAATTAAGTATTGATGAACATTCACAAAAATCAGTCTAATGTTACTACCTTAATTTTACCATCTAAAAGGGAAAACTAAAGAGTTTCACCTTTCCGTTGTCCTCACAATCACCAGGGAGTGAACTGTTTATTATATATAGGTACCACGAGGTATTCTTGGCAAAAACGTTAAAAGCTGAATTTGGCCAATGCAATCTAGGCCTTGAAGTAGAATAAAAGTTCTCATCTCAGCCTGACTGTACTTTAAAATCAACTAGGGGCTCTTAAAATTTCTGCCTCCAAAAATTCATACCAGTTAACTCAGAACTTGGGTATATGCTGCATTCCAGGTACCTGTCCTTCTTATAAAATTTCCCCATATTAATAATATCCAGCTAACATTCTTGGACTACCCAACAGCTCATAGAAATAATTCAAATAAAGGATCATATCAAATTACTCCTGATTAATGCAACTATCAAAATGAAGGTGACAGGAAATTCTACAGGAAAACCTGATTTTGTCAACAAATAAGTGACAGGCACATTTTTTCAGACTAAAACCTTACATTAAAGCCTTATTTTGATCTTAATTAAAACAATAAATGCTTTAATTAATCTAGAATCAGAGTGATGTTTAACTGCCATACCTCTTCAGTCTTAAATCTGGTACTGTTCCTCAGTCTTCTGTCCTTTCGTGACCTCCACCCCACTTCCTAGAGGATAAAAGCAGGTGATTTTGTAGAATATTCCTATTCTACAGATTACAACTTTGGGGGTGACAAGGAATTAATTCAACTTTCTCAGAGCCTATTAAAAGGCATATGATGTTTGTTATACAACTGACCTGTCTCCCCTAAAGTTTGTCTACTGGAGTCCTCACACCTCCGAAGTCTTTCTCACCCCTACTTGGAAACAGGGCCTTGTAGGAAGGTAATTATGATGAAATGAGGTCACAAGGGTGGGAACCTAATCTGGAAAGACTAGCAGTCTTGTAAGAAAAAGAAGAAATCCTAAAGTGTTAGAAAGAAAAGCCTTATGGAGAAATGATGAGAAGGCAGCGGTCCGCCAATGGAAGCAGGCTCGTCAGAAACTGACCAGGTGCCAGCACCCTGATTTCAGACTTCCAGCGCTAAAACTATGAGAAAACAGATTTCTGATTTAAGCCACTCAGTACAGAGTACTGTTATAATAACATAAGCCAACTAACACAATACCATCTGTCCCTCTGTGGCAATGTCAACTTTGATCACAGGGTTAAAATGGCATTTGAGAAACTTTCTCATGATCCAGTTACTACTATCTTGTAGAGAGATACTTTAATGAGATATGAAATAGCCCGTACATGACCACATTTTGCTAACTATGCTAAGCCACCTGAACTCATTACAATGATGCATGGAATGGTCATTTTTGTTTGTGTGTTTCTGAGTCACGATAGCTATACTCAGTTCTGGTGGGCTCAGGTGACCATCCAGAATGCTGGGGATCAAACCCAGGTCAGCCACTGGTGGGGCAAGCACCCCACACACAGTACTATGGCTATGGCCCCAGAATGGTGACTTTATTATTCCACCAACCTGTCTACATTTATTTTGTTGAATTCTGAAGAACTTTCTGTTCTTCCCAATATGGTTACAACTTTATTTAATAGGTAACTACATTCATCACTACTGACAATGTCAGTTTTGGTCAACGGAGCCTTGAATTCATTGCACCTACAATTTCCTAAAATGTCCTCATCCATTTCTAGTACTTCCTTACATTTTAGTGCCAAACCAACTTTACCTAGTTATTTTCCCAGTCTTAGCATTTGAATCGGTGATTTATCTGGAAAGTCTTGAGTACAAGGTACTGCGATACTAAAGAGCATCCAGGACAGAACCTCCAGGGGTATGGACCACAATGTCTGGTGAGTCATATGGTACAAGGAATCAAATATCAGGGTCAACAGTATTCAAGGCATGTGTTTAATGTATGTCTCTGGCCCTTATATGTTTTTCACTATAATTAAGGAAACATCAAAACTCCAGTGATATTAACCATCTCTCCCAAGTTAAAGAACTGAGTTGTGGTATTTACGAATTAATCAACTCTAGTTTATTTCTTTAGCTCACATTATTACAACATCTAAAACTCAGGGTAGCTCCCATTCCTGCAACTGAGAACATTCTCAAGACGTAAGTAACTCCAAAATATGAAACATGTATACAGAATCCTGTACATACCATGGTGATTATCACATCATCAAATATATAAAAGCCTAAAGGTGAGGGGTTGATGTTCACGCATTCCTAGATTTGAACACAAATATAAATGTGGGAGTTGTTCTTCAAAACAAAAGTTGTAGTATTTCCTTCTCTAGGTCAATTTCTTCCAACTTATCTACTTATATACTTCCAACAATCTACTTCCCTTATCTTAGCTTATTTGCACCTCACATAATACAACTTTTTCTCTCTCCCAAGTAAACTTTAATTTCTCATGTTTATGTGATTCATGCTTATCAGAAATGTTAAAAATAGTAAAACATGTGACAGTTACAATTCCACCACCAACCGTCTTGCTATGAACCTAGTTCATTATACATTCAATATATATATATATATATATATATATATATATATATATATATATATATATATATATATATATACATATACACACACATATATATATATACATATATTTTTTTTCCTGAGCTACTTGGGCCAGATTTAACTCTGGTATTTGGGTTGGCAGGCCTCTGCTACCAATGGACAGAATTCTTTTTCTTTCCCACTTTCCTTAGCAAATATAATTCATTTATTTTCCATTGTGACAAGTAAAAAAAAAAAAGATTGGAATCACCAACTTCTTTCAAGTTTACCAATATTGGTCTCACTGGGCAGGAGCAATAGTCCAGTGAGCAGGGGCATCTGCCTTGCACATGCCAAACCAGGTTCGATCCCCAGCATTCCATATGGCCCCCTGAGCACTGTCACAAGTGATTCCTGAGTAGAGAGTCAGGAGTAATCCCTGAGAACCACCAGTGTAGCAAAAATAACAACAACAACAACAAATTTTGGTCACACTATCTCCAACTTAAGTACAAAGCCACTCTCAAAGTGACTTTTATAAGTATGCATTTTTCCTGTAACAATTTTAATTATTTTTGTCATATTTCATCTACCTGAATGCTTTTTAATAGATTTCTTATGCGTCTAGTAAAATATAAACAGAAATGCCACATTTTAATTTTCAGAAAACTATTCCTTTATGTTTTGGGGGCACACTGGTGGTACTCAGGCGTTACTCATGGCTCTGCACTCAGGAATCACTCCTGGCAGTGCTCAGAGGACCATTTGGGATACCAGATTGAACCCAGGTTGGCCATGTACACAGCTAATATCTTCTCTTTTTTTTTTTTTTTTTTTTTTTGGTTTTTGGGCCACACCCGGCGATGCTCAGGGGTTACTCCTGGCTGTCTGCTCAGGCAGGCATGGGGGACCATATGGGACACCGGGATTCGAACCAACCACCTTTGGTCCTGGATCGGCTGCTTGCAAGGCAAACACCGCTGTGCTATCTCTCTGGGCCCACGGCTAATATCTTACTTGCTATACTACCTCTCTGGCCCCAACAGTATTCTTTTTAAGCAAAATTCAGAAATAGGCTTGGAATTTGTTGCCAACTACTGTTTGCGGAATATAATTATAAATTACAACCCCACCAAGACTAAAATCTTACAGAAGATGACCAAAGCAATCCAAATGAGAACTCACATTTTTAATCTATTATCTTTAAAAAGAAAACTGCCCCTTTCTCAAGTTATAGTTATTCTTTGCAGAATCCTCTCCTAAATATTTTGGTTCTGCTAACCCATGGCTTTGATTGTTTCCAAAGGCGTAATCTAGGAGATTAATTCCTGATCAGTATACTAAAAAGCATGTTTAGAAAAACCAATCCCTAACATGAGTAGTACAGTAGATATGACAAAGAAATAGGACAAAGACAGAAAAAAGAGGGGCCTATTTACACAGAAAGCAAAAGAAGTCTCCTATTTCATTGATCAGGCAACTTGAATTCTCTCTGCCCTACTACCATTTATTTCCTTTCTGATACTAAAGAAATTTGTGTCTGCAATTACAGAAAATGATTTTTGAAAGAACTATAAAAATACAAACCTCAGGAGCCAGAGTTATAGCACAGTGATAAGGCATTTGCCTTGCATGTGGCCAACAAAGGACAGACTCTGGTTCAAATCCTGCCATCCTATATGGTACTCGAGCTTGCCAGGAGTGACTTCTGAGAGCGGAGGCAGGAGTAACCCCTGAGAAAGCCACTGGGTGTGACCCAAAAACCAAAAATATATTCAATGTAATATACTAAATATATTCAATGATAATTGTATGTGGACTGACTCAGAAAATCTTAGAGATGACTAGCTAAACTAAAAGTCCAAAACTAGGACTGGAAAGAGGGTACAGCAGGTAAGGCACCTGCTGTGAAATTACTAGCACCCCTTACTGTGCCCCAAACACCACCAGCAGTGATTCACATGAAGCACAGTCAGGAGTAAGCCCAGAGCACTGCCAAGGCCCTCCCCCTCAAATCAAGTTCCAAAGCATGAGGTCACAATCTAGGTTCTAACCCCAGCATCCCAAGGTGCCCTGAGCACCATCAGGAGTAGTTCCAGAGTGCAAGGCCAGGAATAACCCCTGAGCATTGCCAGGTGTGACCCCCCCAAAAAAATAAAAATAAATAAACCCTCAAACCATACTCCTGTAAGTCTCTCTGTGGAAAAAGAAAGTTCCATTTAGTCCTGCTACCAGAAAAAGCCTCCAATAGGTCCCTACAGAGAAACCATGTCTAGCCTGCGCTCTCTAGTGTGGGGAAGATGCGGTGCATGCTGAAACAATTCAGGGGGCCTGTAGTAGACTCACTAGCCACTGGGGAAACTGTCCACTTCCAGGAAGCAGTAATTATTTGCTCTCTGAAAAGGGGGCAATAGGAAGATACTTCTGGAACCTCTGTCCTTTTCTAAGTTTTCAGACCTCATTCCTTCTGTTTTTGTCTTGGCTCCCAATCACTTAGTTTAACTCTCCTTAGCTAACTATCACAATTACGGACTCCAAACATGCTTGTTTCCCTCCCCTGACATGTAAATTCAATGACTCAAACACTGATGCTGGCAATGCCGTGGCACATAGTGCTCAGTGACTATTCAAAGAATAAATGAATACACTAAACACATTTCTTTCTTTTTTGGGTTTTTTTGTTTGTTTGTTTGTTTTTGTTTTGTTTTTGGGGCCACACCCGGCGGTGCTCAGGGGTTACTCCTGGCTATCTGCTCAGAAATAGCTCCTGGCAGGCACGGGGGACCATATGGGATGCCGGGATTCAAACCAACCACCGCAGGTCCTTGATCGGCAGCTTGCAAGGCAAACGCCGCTGTGCTGTCTCTCTCCGGCCCCACACATTTCTTTCTTATTCACATCAACTAACACGATGTCCCCAAACAAAAACTCTATGTTCCCATAATTATTAACTAATAAATGCACATTAAAACCTCTCTCCTGGCATACAATGAGAAAAAATGATACTGATAGTCCAGAGACATGAGTCAAAGGAAGATTCTGTGATTTAACAAACACTAATGCTCTATTTGCCTTGCATTATAAATAACTGCAGAATACAGAAAGTATTATTGTACTTATTCTTCACAATAATCAGCTTCTTTCTGTTGAGATACACGCTACCATGCTCCAAGAACCAGAGAAGTGGAACAAGAATATCTAAAGAGTTAAACTCCAAGGAGGATGAGCCTAAAAAGACCACATTAAAGGTTGGAATGCAGCTTAGCAGTAGAGAACATGTCTTGCCTATGTGCAAGGCTCTAGGTTTGATCTCTGGCATCACCAAAAAAAAGAAAAAGAAAAAAAAAATACAAAACACATAAAGAATATTTTGAAAGCAGCAAAAACAACCTGTCACACTGTCACATCGATAAAATAAACAGACTGCAGTGCTATATTTATAATGCTAAAAAGAAAAGCTCAACCAAGAAGCTTGCAAAACAGCCTTGCAAAACTGTTCTTCGACAATGAAGAAATTAAAACATACAGACACAAAGTTGGGGGGGTTAATTATCACTGGTCCTGAGCTGCAAGATTGTTAAAGAGAGTCCAACAGAATGAAATAAAGTATCATTAGACAGCAACTTGAAGCCAGGAAGAATTAAAGATCTTGGCCAGAGATGTAATACAATGGTAAAAGGCATGCACACAAAAGAGAAAAACTGGAAGGAAGATCTTGATAAATGTAAACAGACAGACACATAATTATTTATCTTCAAGTATTCATTACTGCAACTTTATAGTTCTACATGTTATAGCTCTACATCTGATGTCAATGCTATTCAAAAGACTAATTTTGGGGAACCATACCCAGCAGCACTCGGGTTACTCCTGGTTCTGCACTCAGGAATTGCTCCTGGTAGACTCAGGGGACCATATGGGATGCCAGGGATTGAACCCAGGTCTGTCCTGGGTCAACAGCATGCAAGGCAAACGCCCTACTGCTGTGCTATCACTCTGGCTCAAAAGATTAATTTTTTAACTTATGCTTTTGGATACACTTTACAAAAATGTAATTTGAGGGTCAGAGCAATAGTACAGTGGTAGGGCATTTGCCTTGCACGCTGCTGACCCAAGACGGATGAGAGCTTGATTCCCAGCATCCCATATGGTCCCCTGAGCCTGTAAAAGAGAAATTCCTAAATGCAGAGCCAGGAGTAACCCTGAGTGCCTCTGGATGTGGCCCAAAAACAAACAAACAAAAGTAATCTGAGGCATCAACAACTAAAAGGAGGGTAGAAAAAAGAGAGACCATGTATGTTACTAAAGTTAAATAAGTAAGTATTCAAATTAGTGATATAAACTTGAGGATACTAAACACATTCCTCATGAGGGAAAAAAAAAGCTATAATCACATATAAAAAAAAAATGAAACAGGAACATATATTTCCTGACCAAAAAATCAGATAAGCACAAAAGAAGATAGCAATGCAGAAAAGAAAGGGCAAATAAGCTATAAGGATATAAAAGACAAACTACAAAATGACAGAAGTTTCTTCCAATCAGTGAGCCTTATAAAGGAAGGCAATTCTGTAATATGATTTTTGTTTTTGTTTTTGTTTGTAACCCCAGCAGCGCTCAGGGGTTACTCATGGCTCTATGCTCAGAAATTGCTCCTGGCAGGCTCGGGGGACCATATGGGATGCTGGGATTTGAACCACCGTCCTTCTGCATGCAAGGCAAATGCCCTGCCTCCATGCTATCTCCAGCCCCACTGTAATATGATTTTATCTGAGTTTGAGAATACTGTGTAAATGAAAATGGGCATTTAAAAAATAATGTATGATTCCACTGATGAGGTGACCTAAAATAAACAAATTTAGAGAAGCAGGTAGTAGGTTAGAAGATACTGGGCCCTGGCAAACAATAATAACACTGACACAACACTGTGAAAGTACATAATGCCACTGAACTATACACTTAAAAATTATTATAGAGGTTGGAGAGATAGTATAATGGAAAGAGCAATTAACTCTAAGTGGAGAGGAGTAACTATCTTTTCTTAATAAACTTTAAAGTTACCAGTCTGAGTCAATGAGAGAAGACAATATATAGAGAGATAGTCTAGAACAACGAATTAGACAATACAAGTCTAAGTTGACCTCATACATAATTTTTAAAAATGTTTATCTAGGGCCCGGAGAGATAGCACAGCGGCGTTTGCCTTGCAAGCAGCCGATCCAGGACCAAAGGTGGTTGGTTCGAATCCCGGTGTTCCATATGGTCCCCTGTGCCTGCCAGGAGCTATTTCTGAGCAGAGCCAGGAGTAACCCCTGAGCACCGCCGGGTGTGGCCAAAAAAAAACCAAAAAAAAAAAAAAATGTTTATCTAGGGGCCAGAACAACAGCACAGCAAGTAGGGTGTTTGCCTTGCACACAGCTGACTCAGGTTCAATCCACAGCATCCCATATGGGTCCCGAAAGCCTGCCTATAGTGATTTCTGAGCTGAGCCAGGAGTAACCCCAGAGAGCTGCTGGATGTGGCCCCAAAATGAACAAACAAAAAAGTTTAACTATTTAAAGTGTAATCCCACTAATAGAAAGGTAAAGATCAAAAACTGCATTATGAAAAATACAGCTTTTAAACCAAGTAATGTACTCAAGAGTACAAGGTGATAATCCTTGGGGTCTATTCCAAAGCATTGCATGTTATGATGACATTTCAGGAAACTAGGCATTAAGAAGGTTGAAAGGAGAAATTAGAATTTATCTTCAGAAGAAAATTAGGAAATATTGAATGACCACTAATTGGATTTCAATAAAGGCCTCCACAAGCAAAGAACATTATAGATACTAGCAAATAAATTAAGGACTGTTGTATAAAAATGGTATCCTACCTAAATTAAGTACAGAATCAACCTCAACAGACAAGTTTCTAGAATCAAAAATGGCATTTCTGACTTAGTAACATTTCTAGAAGAGTTATTGGTGTTTTTTATATGGTGGAAGTTGATAGTTGATCTTCTTGAATACTCCTGAAAAACAAATTTATTAGTAACCTCTGTTAAGGTAGATACTATCAAATAGTATCTTTTACAAAGAACTGTAAATTCAAGAACATGGAGCATAATCAGACTCCAATGTAGGCACGCGCTTAAACATTCCCCATAAGCAAATCAAAAACCAACCCAATCATAAATTATGCTCAGCATTACAATAATAAACCATATTTTATCCCTTACAATTCTTAAGAATAAAATAAGGTCTAAATGCCATTAAATAATCTAGACAAAAGAGCATTCTACAGTTTGAACCCGGGCACATTTGGTTCCCTGAGCACCACCAGCTATGGTCTCAAAACAATAGCAAAAAAAACCCAAAAACCCAGGAGAGCATTCTAATCATTATGATGCACAACACATATACACATATGCGTTTACTATTAGAGACCAGCATTGAATCACAAAGCACAAAATAACCCAACTTGGTAGGAAAAGAAAAATCAGATTTCTAATTCCTAGAGAGAGCTTTTAACAGCAATACTAAGTTCTTTCTGATTTTTTTTTTAAGATCAAACATCTACTTATTGGCTTTAAAGACATGAAAAGCTTTACTGTAGGAACCCCTTTTTATCAGCCATACAGCCCACAAGAAACCCCTGTGAAGCTTTTCTCTACATAGTCCTAGTCAGTATGTGATTTTGGGTGCATGTATGTTCTTTGCAAAAGCTTAAGTTGCTTTACCTTTTCACCCACTTTGGACCTTTTAGTTACCTACCCTTCCATTCCTCCTTCCTCCACCCCCTACTGTGGTGCAAGGGATTGAACCTATGACCTCACACACAAGTCAAATGCTCTCCCACTAAATTACAGATCTAACCCACACACACTATTCTGTTTCACTTTTTTTTAACAGCTCAAAGAGTGCTTCCTTATTACTTTGAGTTAACCAGTCCTCTCTTCATTTGGGTTAGCCTCAGCATTTGCTTTTATGTTACTGCTGCATATTTCTTTTTCTTTTTTTTATATACTTTTTATTTAAAAACTATTCTGTAAATCTAGTTAGTCCTCAAAACTTTCAACATCAAGCAAAAAAAGAGTGTTTAGGCACTGCTGTCTTCAAAATTCTGGTTTATTCTTGGGTGGAACCAGATTGAGATCAATTGGCAACCTAGATCAATTTTAAACACACAACCCACCTTTTTGGGATCTTAAAGCAGGATTCACCAAGTTTGGTTTAAGAAGATCAAGTCATACACACTTAACAGACTCAAGGTAGGTAACAAGAAATCAGACCGTATTTTCACATGTACAAAATTTCTAGGCTTATACATTATAAGTTATTTGTAGCAAGGATTACTATCAAATACCACTCATTGGGCCAAAACCCTTGTCGTATTAGCAGAAAAACTTGCCCCTCGTGTAGCACACTACCTACACTTCAGAGTTCATCGACCGGCAGCGGTCTCAACTCCAAGCTCTAACAATGTGCTGTACTGCTGCATATTTCTGTCTAGATATCTTTGTATGCCTGTGCAAGACACATCTCCAATGAGGACTTGCATAAAAAAATATAATTGAGGGGCCGGGCGGTGGCGCTGGAGGTAAGGTGCCTGCCTTACCTGCGCTAGCCTAGGAGACGGACCGCGGTTCGATCCCCCGGCGTCCCATATGGTCCCCCAAGCCAGGAGCGACTTCTGAGCGCATAGCCAGGAGTAACCCCTGAGCGTTACCGGGTGTGGCCCAAAAACCAAAAAAAAAAAAAAAAAAAAATATAATTGAGCATTTTTAAATTATGAATTATTGCCAACCAATTCTCCAAAGAAGCCCTAATAACATTCAAGAGCTTTTCCTTTCCTTACAATCCAGCCAAGACAAGCATCACTACACTTTTTTTTAATCTTTGCCAGTTTTGAGTAGAAATGTTTGATGTAATTTCCATTTATTACTGAGGTTGAACTCCTTTTCATCAATGCTTTGGCCATCTATAACCTTTTTCTATGAAAATGGTTGTTTGCAACCCTGAGCTGTTTTGTCCTCTGGACTATTATTAGCTGTATCTTACAGACTTAACGTGTCTTTTGTCATTTGTTTCAAGTACTCTTATCATTGGTTGGCAATTTATCTCCCTTTTTTCCTTCGTAAATGCTATGATTTTGTATTTCAATCTTTTCCACCATGGCTTTGAGGTTTTTGTTGTCTGTGGAGAGGGCAAAAAAGAAATACGACTAACTCAAATGTTTAAAGCCACTTTGCGTAAGTACATAAAATGACATCTCATATTAAGAAAAGATCTTGACTTTGTACCTATAATAACAGAATCTCAAAGGAAAGGATAATTCAGGGCAATGCTTATGAAATTTCCAACTGCTTATTGTATAGAAAAGGGGAAGGTGAGGGTTTGTAAGTGCCTCAGTGGTAAAACACTTGCCAGGTCTGTGAGGCCCAGAGTTCAATTTTGGCATTGCATGGCTCCTTGAACACTGCAAGCTCAGCTAACTTTCAAGCACAAAGCTGGGAGAAGCTCTTGAAGAGCCTGGAGTGATCTCCCCTCTCTCCCTCCAAATAAGAAGAAAAGAAATAGACAAAGTGATTCTAAAAATCCACATGGAATCAGAATAAACAAAAGTATCTAGAAAAAGAACAGAATAAATGGGGGTGTTCCTTTACATGACTGAAACCCAAGTACAATCATATTTGTAATCAAGGTGTTCAAATAAAGATATTAATTATAAGATGACCCCCTACTTTTCCTGTTAAAATATAGGGTTTGGGCTATATTCGCCATATAAAACTACCTCTTTTTTAACGCACACCAAATGGAAATTTAAAAACGTAAAGAAAAGAAAAAGAGTAGAACCCTCACAGGTTAGTATATGTTTAATAAAGTTAGACTTTGGAATGCCAACAATCATTTTACATTTGTCATTAGTAGTGAATGACTATGACTTTTTTAATTATGATCTACATTGAGAGCAGGGAGAGGGGTCTCCTCCAAGAGCAGCTGGCTGGGGTGCAGTGATTAACAGGACAGCTAGAGGGAGATGGAACACCGCCTCTGTGTCCCGTAAAAGATGAACAGAGGACTGAGCACGGGGAAAGCTACATACCGGGTAACTCTTACATAAATTTCGGTATGCTACAACAGGTAGAGGATACATTCCCATGCAGCATCCATAATAAAGAAATGACAGCCCAACAATTAAAAAAGCAAATAACCTTATAGAAAAGGGCCAAAGGGCATGAATAAACATTTTTCCAAAGACATGCAAAGGGCCAAGAAACATAAAAAGTGTTTGAGGGGCAGAGTGATAGCACAGCGGTAAGGGGTGTTTGCCTTGCACGCTGCCAACCCACAGCAGACCTGGATTCAATCCCTGGCATTACATTTGGTTCACAAGCCTACCAGGAGCGATTTCTGAGCACAGAGCCAGGAGTAACCTCTGAGTGTCACCAGGTATGGTGCAAAAACCAAAAAAAAATAAAAATAAAATAAAAGTGTTTGATATCATTTCTCATTAGGAAACATATATCAAAAACCACAAGATAGCATTTAAAGGTAAGGAATAGCTCAGTGCTAAAGCTCAAGTCTCCTATATGTGAGTCCTTATATATAAATTATGTACATATATATATTATTCTACACCACCAAACAGACATTTTTTAAAAGTAACAAAAAATAAATGTATTTAAAAAAATTAAAAAGAATGTAACAATATTAACTGGTGACTCTCATACACTACTGGTGGGAATGAAAAATGATACAACCACTACAGTCCTTCCTCAATAAATAAACATAGATGGAACTAGCACATAAGCTAGCATATATCCAAAGACACACACACAAAAAAATGCATAAAGGGCCAGGACTGTGGGGCTGGGGAGAGAATACTGGGGAAAGACTCTTTCCTCACATATAACTGACCTAAATTTGATCCCCAGATGTTCTCCAAGCACGGCCAGGAGTTATCTCTAAGGGTAGATCCTAGAAGTAAGCTCTGAGCACTGCTGGTGTGATCCAAAAATAACTACCCCG
This sequence comes from Suncus etruscus, assembly GCF_024139225.1. Lineage (NCBI taxonomy): Eukaryota > Metazoa > Chordata > Mammalia > Eulipotyphla > Soricidae > Suncus > Suncus etruscus. The sequence continues at coordinate 26,035,935 of NC_064867.1, read as the reverse complement.
CCCCTCTAAAATAAGAGGAGGCCAGGAATGTGCCTTGGCAATAAATACATGCCATGCGAGAAGACCTACACATGAAAAGAAAAAGAAAGCACACACACAAAAACCAGTACATGAATGTTCACAGCAATATTCATAAGAGCTAAAAACCAGAAACCCAAATATTCATTACCTATGAAATAAACATATGTGAACTACATCCATGTAATAAAATATTACGAAACAAAATTATATTTTCTGTAACATGGCTAAATACAAAACAAAAAAGAAAAAACTTTTTTATGTATGCTTAACATGTCACAGTGTAAATAGTTCATGCGTTACCTGATTACAAACACATTAAATGTCCAAAATAAACAAGCCAGACAAAAAAATAGATTAGTAGTTGTGGGGAGAGGAGTAACAACAGAAATATTCTCGAATTAGACACACACACACACACACACACACACACACACACATCCTTATAAACATACTAAAAACCACTGAACCCATATTTTAAGACAGCAAACACTATGGCATATGAATTATATCTCAAAAAAAAATCAGAATCTGCAAAATTTAATTTGCAATTTACTTCAGCTATAAGATAAGTAGTTGTAAGTCTATGGGTAACTTTGGGTCTATAGCTATGCACCCAGAACAAAGATAGTTGGGAATTGACTTCAAGTGCTTACAATTATGGAACCATAAATGAAATCAATTCCCGGGTGTGGCAGATGTTAGAAATGAGAGCTGTAACTAAGGAGCCAGGGAGCAAGCCCAGGAGAATGATACTTTTAAGTGAGATGCTATCACCCAAAGCAATTACAACTGTTGCTAACTCTAAGCTAATAAGTCCTTTTAAGTAGAGCTTCAACACAGAGAAAATGGAGGAAGCATATCTCACCATTTACTTCAAAAGACATAAGAAACTACAATCAAAAAGGACTGGAGGAAAAAAAGGATTGAAAAGACTTTGGGGCCGGTGAGGTGGCGCTAGAGGTAAGGTGTCTGCCTTGCAAGCGCTAGCCAAGGAAGGACCGCGGTTCAATCCCCTGGAGTCCCATATGGTCCCTCCAAGCCAGGGGCGATTTCTGAGCGCTTAGCCAGGAATAACCCCTGAGCATCAAATGGGTGTGGCCCCAAAATCCCCCCCCAAAAAAGAAAAGACTTTAAGAGAGAATATAAACAGTTAATAAATGAACTTAATTTAGTCACAAATATAAGCACACCATGGAAGGGAATAAAAAAAAATAATCTAAGGAAGTTCCTAAAGTAGTCTATGTGCTGTAAAGCTGAAAGACAAATTTCATACCCAGTTTTAAAAATGAATGTCTGAAACAGTTAAGTTGTTTGGGAATTACTTGCTTGTGTGTATCTGCACACGTGAATACACTGAAGATGAAAAACACATTTCTTATCTCTGGACAAGGAAGAAGGAAAGGCTAGCAAGCTGGAGGTGGGGAGGTTTTACCCAGAATGAATCCCATGATCTGGAACTGGTACCATCAATTGACAAAGAAGTTTTAACTTCCATAGATACAAGGACAAACAATATGTGTGCATGTATATTATTATACACACATTGCCTAGTGTTAGCGCCCGAAAGACTCAAAAACTAATGGCGTACCGGCAATATTAAGCACACCAGGCAAATAGATCTTGATTTCTGGACACCATTCTCAAATAAAATAAACCTGCCTCTTCAGGAGTGACCCATTCTGTGGCTGGGTAGTACAATCCTGAAAAATATGAAATGCACCAAATACATCTTTTATTGATACTGAGAGTAAACTAGTACAATAAAATAATAGAAGCATTATACGAAGGATACAAGAGCAAATGTGGGAGTGCTCTAATAACTAGCAGTTAAACAATTTGTGCAATAAATAATGGATTCTAACTCACACAGTGAAAATAAGTACCCACAAAAGTTATTTAAATAAACCAGCTAATAGATAAAAGAATAATTCTCCCTACAGAATTACAATATAGAAGGAAAATAGAAAATCTCTACACGCACAACTGCTGCCAACAAGAACAATTAACAGATGTACAAACTGACCACGAACAAAGGATTCTGTGCTTTCAAAGAGCCTCCCCACAAGAAGGGATTAATTGTAGTAATGATATTACAAAAGAAAAATGTAATATGAATAAATATCTGTAACATCATAATGGAGAAACGTAGAAGAGGCCATTGTAATCAGTGACTACAGTCAACATGACCATCTAAACACCAAGCCGTCTAACTAAGGTACTCTTCAAGAACACAAAATTGACTCGTATTCTTCAGTGTCGGGATCAAAAGAAAACTTTTTTAAAAAGTGGAAAATCTGGGGCCGGAGCCGTGTGGCAAACAGTAGGGTGTTTGCCTTACACACATTAAGTAGGACGGACCGCAGTTCCATCCTCCGGCATCCCATATGGTCCCCTGAACCAGGAACGATTTCTGAGCGTGTAGCCAGGAGTAACCCCTGAGTTGTGGTCCCCAAACCAAAAATAATAAAAATAAACAGTGGAAAATCTAATAGAGGTGGAGAAACTTAGGAATATACCTCTGCGTGAGATGAAATTGGATCCTGATTCAGAAAAATGGTCATATATAAATATGAACTTTATTGTTCTATCCATAGTACTGTGGAGAATTGGAGAATGTTTTGTGCTACCTTTTCATGTGTGGCGTAAGTTTTAATTATTTCAATTGGGAAATTAAAAAGATTTTAGAAAACTGCTGAAAAGTAAATCATTCTAAATTGAAAGTTAAGCAACACCTTAACAAGTTCCAATTATACTTAGAAATAATATGATTTTTTTCCTTAATTACTGACTTTAAAAGTGGGCATAATAGTCCACTTATTGATATACCAGTTTACATAAATTATTTCCATTCCTGACAAAAAATTGACCCTAGGATAGGGAAACAAAGCATCATATCATCTACCTATTTTAAAAAATCTCTAAAGTTTGCTGTCACCCTACAATGAATATGTGAATATGTAACTATTTTTTAAAATCTTCATCTAGAAATAATTATTTCACAAATAACATCCAGAGGGAATGAAAGTTTTTTTAAAAGAACTATGGTTCTCTGTTATCACTGTCATTAACTGGTATTTAACTGCAGAAACCAGTGACCGATGCCTTTTTCTTTCTAGTTCTTCAACCCAATGAGTCAAAGACTATGGCTTCCTCTTCACCCTGTAGTTACCTGACCTAAATGGCTATTGTACAACAAGGACTCATGTACATTCACACCCATAGATGCAATTTGTGGTCAGGTATAATTTAAAAGCATCAAAAGGTAGCAATTTTGAATACTACAGGTTTAAGGAGTATAAGAATGCCTATGCTTCCACAAAAGGTACTTTATTGTAATCACAGAGATTGTTTTTTATTTGAAGTGGTTTTCCTCAAAAGTTAACTTTTGTAATGATTTTAAAAAAATGGCATATTTAAATAATCTTAGTTTGGGGCCGGGAAGGTGGCGCTGGAGATAAGGTGTCTGCCTTGTAAGCGTTACCAAGGAACGGACCGCGGTTCGATCCCCCGGCGTCCCATATGGTCCCCCCAAGCCAGGGGTGATTTCTGAGCACATAGCCAGGAGTAACCCCTGAGCGTCAAACGGGTGTGGCCCAAAAACCAAAAAAAAAAAAAAAAAAAGAAAAAAAAAAAAAAATAATCTTAGTTTAATGTAAACATAGGAATGTTATTTCTAAATTCTACCTGCTATTTATAGAGAAATTGATGAGTTCCAGAACCAGTTCATTAAATTCAAGTCCATATCAATGCCATGTTACAGAGGGAAAAATTAAAACAGCAGGAGACTACACTTTATTTTTTCCTGAAAGGGAAGAGATAGCAACAACAGATTTTCAATGACTCTTTAAAATGAGAATGTCACACAACTATATACAGGTAAGCAATCATTAATACAGTGAGACTATAACTGGAATGCATTTCCAAGGGAATGGTGCCCTGCCTTGGAAGTGAAAATACATGTGCTGTCCCTACAATACATCAAAGAACTAGCAGTTGGGCCCGGAGAGATAGCACAGCGGCGGCGTTTGCCTTGCAAGCAGCCGATCCAGGACCAAAGGTGTTTGGTTCGAATCCCGGTGTCCCATATGGTCCCCCGTGCCTGCCAGGAGCTATTTCTGAGCAGACAGCCAGGAGTCACCCCTGAGCACTGCCGGGTGTGGCCCAAAAACAAAAACAAAACTAGCAGTAATGTCCTGACCTTACAAAACAGGATAAAAAGGATAGTTGACAAACAAAAGGAAATTAACTAATGAAAGCCATAATAAGTACACCAGGATTGGAGAGATAGTTCAGGGGTTAGGTGCTTGCCTTGAACATGGGGAAAATCCAGTTCTAGTTCCAGAGACTTCGTCTTCTAAGCACAGAGCCAGGAGTAAGCGCTGAGAAACAATGAATGTGGCCCAGAAGCCAAAACAGATAAACTGAGGAAGAGCTCTAATTTCAGATCCCTGTTTACTGGAAATTTTGCAAGTGTATAAAGAAATAAGCCATTAGAGACATACATGGTCCATTTATTTCTAGTACTAGCAATAACTCAGAACACCAGTCTTTACTTCACACAATTCAAACAGTGATTAGTTTAAAAGAAGTAGCCATAGAATGGGTAAAACTTTTCTTCTGATATTTTTTGGGGATGAGGTGTTTGGGGCCTACCCAGTCATGCTCAGAGCATACTCTTGGCTCTGTGCCCAACAATCATACCTGGAAAGTTCAGAGGACTGACTGACTGTAGTGCTGGTGATTGAGCCCAAGCTGGCCACAAGGCAAGCACCCTACCCATTGTATGATCTCTCAGGCCTCTTTCTTCAGATTTTAGTTTCATTGTTTGGGCAATACCCAGTGATGCTCAGAGATTACTCTTGACTCTGCACTCAGGAATTACTCCTGGCAGTGCTTGAAGAACCTTATGGGATGCCAGGGATCAAACCAGTCAACCGCATGCAAGGCAAACACCCCACTCACTGTGTTATCTGGCAGGCCCCTTTTCTTTATATTTTAATATGTCTAATCTAGTTATAAACTAAGATATACTCAAACACAAACCTAAACAGTCAAAAATCAGATGAAAAGCAGTACAAAAAAATAAATGAAGCCTTAAAAATAGAGGTGGTTCAAGAGGCTAATGACAAAAGCAATTTCCTCAAATCTTCCTCCCAAAGTAAGGGGAATTTAAATTATCTAAGCAACTTTCTCAAACTAGGCCCTTCCACATCTTGTTTTTTGATCCCAAAGTTGCACTTCCTTGCCTTTGGTTAGTACCCAACTTGTTTCCGAACTTGGCTACCCCTGACATGCAGCATTCCTTGGCATCTACATACCAATCTTCTAGCAATATCCTTCCAGTTGCATTGTGCTAAATAAAATGATCTCTGACATTACCAAAAACCTCCTGAAACTCAACATCGCCCCCACTGAGTAAAGAAGCCTGCATTTTCTTTTTTTTTTTTTGGTTTTTGGGCCACACCCGGTAACGCTCAGGGGTTACTCCTGGCTATGTGCTCAGAAGTTGCTCCTGGCTTGGGGGACCATATGGGACACAGGGGAATAGAACCGCGGTCTGTCCAAGGCTAGCGCAGGCAAGGCAGGCACCTTACCTTTAGCGCCACCGCCCGGCCCCAGAAGCCTGCATTTTCATTTAATGAACAGCTACATGTCTGGCTATGCATGATAAATTGAGGGCAACTGAGAGCCTTTGCCCAAATAACTCAATCTGAATCTTGGTGTTCTAGCCCAACTAAACTCAATTTTTTTTTGGGAGGGGTCACACCCAGCAGCGCTCAGGGGTTGCTCCTGGCTCTACACTCAGAAATCACTCCTGGCAAGCTCAGTGCATCATATGGGATGCGGGGATTCTTTCTGCATGCAAGGTAAATGCTCTACCTCCATCTTTCCGGCCCCAACTGAACTCAATTTTGAAACCTCTCTCCATATACAGACTATTACACACACTATGGCAGCCTGACCTTCAGCATACTCTCCTGGCCAGTTCCCATAGGAGCTAACTTCTCATCATAGTCAGAGGCACCTCCACTTGTGTTGCTTTACCAGCTTGTACTCATTTCTGACTCAATCTTACTGGCATTTTCTACATGCAAGCCCAAATTCAGCTAGTTTTTCTAGCTCAGAATGTCTCTTTCATCCATCCCTCTTGTACACTCTGAAATAGATAAAAAGCTATCTCCCCTCTTTCCTATGACAAGAAAATGGAAGGGAGGCCCAGAGATAGGTCAGAAGAAAAAGTATCGGCCTTGGAAGTAGAAGCCACAAATTTGATCACCAGCCCACAAGCTCTGAACATGATTCTGACTTGGCTGCACTGACATTTACACAACACAGACCATTTAAAGTATGCAATGGCCTATGTACCATAATCAGCCACGCAACTACCACTGAGCAACACCACCAAGTGCATGCAACCTCAGGTCATCACGACCTCAGGAAGGGGATTAAGAAAGAAAATTAAAAAAAGAGTTCAAAAGGAATTAATATCTCATGGTCCCTGGAACAAACTAAGGGTATATAATTAGATATCATACCAACCTCTAAATAAAGAGTTGTGAGCATTCTTTCTTCAGGAGTGGGACAGGAAGCAAGAATGTCCCATCAGCTCACAGACCCTTTCACTGGCAGATGTAAACACTCAGTAAACAGAAGCCCTGTCAAGCATTAAGAAAGGGACATAGCAGAGATTCACTGTGCATGCCATTAAAAAGTGGCTTAGCATGCTATTCTGGCATTTGTACCATAAATCACATTATTGCTTCCAAAGGAATGCAAGACTGACAGTAACAGAAGATTCAAAAAGGAGGCTAGAGAGTGTACAGTAGGCAAGGCTTGCCTTACAGGGATGACCCTGGATTGACCCCCAGCACTACATATGGTTCCTAACCCCCACCTCCAACCCTGGCCGAGAGTGACGTTTGAGCACAAAACCAGGAGTAAACACTGACCACTACCCTGTGGGACCCAAACACACACATACAAATCCAAAATAAAGTTTAAACTCACTCATATTTCTGCCTCCCATTCTAGAAATCCAAATGAAGGTATACACCATACAACAACCTTCTTCTACAGTAGAGGTTCCTAGACTATGGGTAGCAAGCCCATATGGGAGGGTTGCAAAACTTTTTTAATGTTCTTAAATAATTTATATTATCAGTAAATGTTTTATTTTGATTCCTATTTCACATGCCTAGGGTCACATGAACATTTCTTAGGCAAATAGGGATTACAAAAGTAAAAATATTGAGAAGTCATGCTCTGGGAGAACTCTAACCAGAGACAGCAATCAATGGTGAAGTTCTCAGCAGTGAAGTGCTTTTCCATGTGTTCAATTTTCAGAACCAACTGGCACATGCTAAAGGCAATCCTGGTAAACTGGTGCTACAACAAAATTATGTAATCTCCAGCTGACTATAACCAAAGCGTATGGCCTCTGAAGACACGTAAGTGCCCTGTCATCAGAGCAACAACAAGAGGGGGAACAATCAAAGCCTAGTGAAAATGATTACATGCAAAATCACATGTCATATGCTCAATAACAGGAGTACAGCACTAAAAGTCTAATTTATACTGCAAATGAAAAGCTCTAATAAAATAAGCAGAAATTCAGGACCTGTTTTAGAAAATGCCTTTTTTTTTTTTTTTTTTGGTTTTTGGTTTTTGGTTTTTGGGTCACACCTGGCAGCGTTCAGGGATCACTCCTGGCTCTACGCTCAGGAATTGCCCCTGGCAGGCACGGGGGACCATATGGGATCACGGAATTCAAACCACCGTCCTTCTGGACGCAAGGCAAATGCCTTACCTCCATACTATCTCTCTGGCACAGGAAATGCTTTTTTTAACTTTTAAGACACATGGGCCAAAAGAGTCAGCCTTTGAGAGACAGCAAAGCAAGATGCAGCTACCAAAGGCTCAGCCAATTTACGAAAACTGTGTACACAGCCATAAAATAAAATGTGGACCTAAATACCCAAAATGATCCCCCCTTTGTAAGATTTGTAAGAAAAATTAATATAAATGGAACTAAAAGTTCTAATTGTCATAGTGGACCCAAGAGCCATCGTAGGGCTAGGAAAATGGCAGAATTTCTAGGCATGAAGTTGTCCTTGAAAAGCTTTTGGAACCTAATGGTGTCTAAAGAAAATATGAAACTCCCTTAGCCACCCTAAGAACAGTGTTACAACAATTAATCAAAACAAAAATCACCCATTCCTCCTAATTGAATTTAATATGCCATCTTTATTTTCCAAGTAGTCAGTCCACTTTCTAGATTAGTCTCACAGACCTCAAGGTACTAGAAAAGAAGCTCCCATTGATAGGCAAGGCATTCTTTTCTATTTAAGAAACTGTACATGATACTAAGTTATATCCCTCTGAAATACGAAAATTGTACTAAAACAACAACAAAGACACAAGGCCAGGATACAGTTTCATCTGTAGAGCATTCATCTTGCATGAGGGAAGGCCTGGGTTCTATCCCCAGCACTGCAAAAGAAACATAAAACAGACAACAAAAACAAATACACCACTATCAAGATCTTACTTTTTTTGGTTTTCGGATCACACTCACGGATGCTCACAACTTACTCCTGGCTCTGCACTCAAGGAATAATTATGGAGGGCTTCAGGACTATAATGGGTACCACAGGCCCAACAGGTCAGTCATGCAAGGCAAGCATCTAATGCTGTACTATTTTTCCAACTCTAGTCATCATGATCATTTTAAATCCAATTGTGAAATTCACAATCTAATAAAAAATTTAATTGATATTTTATAGTCTTACAAAATAAAATTCAAGAATAGTACGACAGACCTTCATATTTCTGCTTCCATTATTATTATTATTCATTTTTTTTTTTTGGTTGTTGGGTCACACCTGGCAGTACTCAGGGTTACTCCTGGCTCTACACTCAGAAATCACTCCTGGCAGGCTCAGGGGACCATATGGAATGCTGGGTTTCAAACCGCCGTCCTTCTGCATGCAAGGCAAATGCCCTACCTCCATGCTTTCTCTCCGGTCCCCACTTATTACTTCTAAATTTTCTTATAAAAAGATGATCACCAAACAACAATACAGGGTGGTAATATATACTTAACATGGGAGTCTTGTGGAAATTCTATCAGGTTTTTAAGTAAATGCCATTTAAATAAATGATAATTTCTACAAACCTAATTTAATAGTCCCTAGGTTCTTTTAAAGAATAAATAACATGCCATGCTAGGAGCCTGAGAGATAGTAGAATGGGTAGGACACTTTCCTTCCAGTCAACCTGGTTTCAATACCCAGCATCATTTACAGTCCCTGTGTCCCAGCAAGAGTGATCCCTAAGTGCAAAGTCAGGATCAAGCTGGGATCACTGTCAGGCATTGCACCCCCTCCCTCCACCAAAAAACGCCGTGCTAATGTGTTGTGTTTTTCTCTTTACAAACACAATTTAGGTCAGCACTTTTGTAAAATAATCAAGTCATGCCAAAAAAGCCTTACTTCAGCCAAGAATTATAATTAACGAGTATATTAAATAAAGACAATTTACAGTCACTTTATAAGAAGCAGAAAAGTCAAGAACTGTTTCAAAGAGATGCCCAGTGACAACTATCCTTGAGGTAATACTTTTGACCCCTGCTAAGCCTTTCCTTTTGTCTATATATAATCTATTGAAACACTGCATTCATTTCTCTCCCTAAATATACCTAGTAGCCTAAACTAGCACAATCTAACAGGATTCATTCCTTTGTAATTCTAATATGCACACCTTTGTCAACAGCAACTTAAAAGACTTAGAAATGGAAGGAATATAACAAATGCCTTCTAGAGGAAACACAATCTGGTCAGACATTTTCTTCCCTAAAAAAAATGTCTTCCTATATGAAAAGATGGCATCACCTATACCCAGTTTTTCCTTTACCAACACTTGATTATAATCTTGTCAAAATAACTGAATTAAATAATTTGTCTTGATTTTTTTTTTTTTTTTTTTTGGTTTTTGGGCCACACCTGGCGGTGCTCAGGGGTTACTCCTGGCTGTCTGCTCAGAAATAGCTCCTGGCAGGCACGAGGGACCATATGGGACACCGGGATTCGAACCAACCACCTTTGGTCCTGGATTGGCTGCTTGCAAGGCAAACGCCGCTGTGCTATCTCTCCGGGCCCAATAATTTGTCTTGGGACCAAAGTCAGTCCAAAGGGTTGGCATATGCTTTGCATATGGGACTGAACCCAGGTCTCCATTGTAGGAGACCTATGTTCATCCCTAGAACTACATGTTCCAAGCAGTGACAAGAGTGACCTCTGAACACAGAGCAAGCCTCCAAGCCAAGTTTGCCACCCCCAAAAAAGGACTGAGAAAAGTGGGGACAGAGAAATAGCACAAGTGTTAAGGTGCTTCCGTTGCATGCGATCTCTGTCACTAATGATCCCCTAAGGCCTAAGTATTACCAGGAGTGACCCTAAACATAGAGCTACAAGTAGCCTCTTGAGTTTACAGTATCCAAACTCCCCTACAAATGGGAAAAAAATTTAAACCCCCCAAATTGTTCTTTTTTCTGTTTTGTTTACTTTGGGGGGATGGGGAGCCGACCCCAGGATGCTCAGAGCTTACTCCTGGCACTGCATTCAGAAATCAATGATGGGGGCCAGAGCAGTGGCACAGCAGTAGGGCATTTGCCTTGCATGCAGCTGACCTAGGAAGAACCGTGGTTCTATCCCCCAGCGTTCCATATGGTCCCACGAGCCAGGAGCGATTTCTGAGTGCTTAGCCAGGAGTAACCCCTGAGTGTCAACGGATGCGGCCCAAAAACAAAAAAAAAAAAAAGAAAGAAAGAAAGAAAGAGAGAGAGAGAGAGAGAGAGAGAGAGAGAGAGAAAAGGAAGGAAGGGAGGGAGGGAGGGAGGGAGGGAGGGAGGGAGGGAGGGAGGGAGGGAGGGAAAGAAAGAAAGAAAGAAAGAAAGAAAGAAAGAAAGAAAGAAAGAAAGAAAGAAAGAAAGAAAGAAAGAAAGAAAGAAAGAAAGAAAGAAAGAAAGAAAGAAAGAAAGAAAGAAAGAAAGAAAGAAAGAAAGAAAGAAAGAAAGAAATCACTTTTGGCAGTGCACAGGAGACCTTATGGAATGCTGAGGAATGCTGAGGAACAAATCTTTTGGTCAGTCATATGCAAGGTAAGTGCCCTAACCACTGTACTATCAGTCCAGCCCCAATAAATCTGTCTTTATTAATTAATTAATTAATTAATTAATTACGGGGGTAGTTTTTTTGGTTTTTGGGCCACACCTGGTGATGATTGGGGGTTCCTCCAGGCTATGAGCTCAGAAATCACCCCTGGCTTGGGGGACCATATGGGACACCGGGGGTCAAACCTTGGTCCGTCCGAGGCTAGCACTTACCCTTGTGCCACAGCTCTGGACCGGGGGGGGGGGGGGGGGGGGGTGTTTATTTGTTTTGGAACCATACCCAGCAGTGCTCAGGGGTTACTCCTAGCATCCTGCTCAGGAATTATTCCTAGTGGTGCTGAGGGGACCATATGGGATGCCTGGGGTGGAGCCAGGGGTGGAACTGAGGTCAACTGCAAGCAAGCAAAATGCCCTACCTGCTTTGCTATGGCTCTGGCCCCAATGGGGGTTAGCTTTGTAACTGTTCCTTAAGAGATCTTTCAGATATTATTATTAACAGCATAATTTAAAGTTCATCACAGCTGACTTTACACTTAGCTTGGTATTTAACTTGGCACCCTCCAGGTAAAGCTTTGATTCCCCCTTTAAACTTTTTTAGCTTTATTAAACAGATCATAACTAGCCAAGATCTCAAAAGATCAACCTTCTTGGTCTGGGAAAATCACTCAGAAGGGATGTAGTGAGTGCCTGCTCGATATGAGAACCAAAGAACAGGTTCCACATGGTCTCCTGAGCACTGCAAAGAATACACAAGCACTGAGTCAAAGTAGCCCTCCGCATTGCCAGATGCAACGCATAACACTTCCCCCACCCCTAAATCAATCTTTAATCACAAGAGGTGGTTCACTAGGAGACAATTTTCACTGATCCACATCAGTTAACAGAGTTCAATTCTGCTGTCATTAAATGAGTGATAAGCACATGAAGACAAAGTATTTAGGATTCAATGGTCAGAGAGCTAGTGCTAACATATCCTTGCTCTGAATGAAATTACGACAGCCTATAACACATCACATGTATAATCTTTTTGTTTCAACTCTTTTTTAGAGATAGAGGCTGGGGAGATAGTACAGCAGATAGAGCGCTTGCCTTGTTCAGATGACCCATACAGTCCCCTAAGTTCCCACCAGAAGTGATCCCTGAACAAAGAGCCAGAGTAAGTCCTGAGCACCTCTGTGTGTGGGACACACACACACACACACACACACACACACACACACACACACAATAAAGGTAGCATAGGGAATAAGACACTTGCTTTGCATATGGCTGATTCTCATTCAATTCATATCACTGCATATAGTCCCCAAGTACCACCAGAAATGATTCCTGAGCACAGAACCAGGAGTAAGGTCTAAGCACAGCTGGATGTAGCCAAAAAAAAAAAAAAAAAAAAAGGAATGAAGAGAGGGAGTGGGGAATGGAGAGAGAGGGAGCAAAGGGATGGAGAAGGAAGGAGGGAGGAGGAGGGAAGGAGAAAGGAAGGAAAAGCAAAAGAAAAATATTTGTAATTTTGTAATTTTATGGCTCAAAGGGCTGGAATTCATTCTCTATGAGACCCTGATTGGATTCTAGAGCAACTAGGCCAGGTGTGGCCCCAAAACAAGCAAAAAATTCTTAAAATTAAAATTAAAAATTCTTAAAAGCAAATAAAACTCATTATCATGTTCCAATGCTAGCAAAAGAGATCAGAGTAATTTATTCCTCTTGTCCTATAAGACCTGCCTCTAACCTTAAATTAAGCATATTCTAAAATTACTATTACACATATCCACTAGTCAAAGATATATTTAAGGCAATTTGGGGAGGGGGTCACATCCGGCAGCACACTGCTAGGTGTGGCCCCAAAACCAAGAGAAAAAAAAAATATATATATACACACACACACACACTACAAGGAAGGAAAAAGTGCAAAATTACCCAACTATAAGATACAGATCTCAGAGTAAGCCATTCCTTTGAATACATAAATAACTTTAAAAACCAAGTCATTTACCTGTGCATCCAAGATTCCCAGGTGGTATCTAATCAGACTTATGGTAAACAGATAAAGAGGAGTTACAAAAGATGTGGATAAAAATCCTAACACAAAAATAATGTCTAGAACCAGTCCTTGAAATTCCAGTAAATTAACTCTCCAAATACTTGTTGTGACTGGCAAAAATAATCATGAAATATCCTAGAGGCTAAAGCTAAAAACCAGTCAAAGCTTTTTTTAAACAAAGTTTAAGTGGGTCACTGGAGAAAAATCTGGAAGAATTAAAACTGCTGGGCTAAAGAAAATACCACCAGTACTGAAATGAACCACCTGGTGAACTCATCCCCCAAATAATCATGGCAGACATGACAAACTACCAAAGAACCCTCCCGCTTGATACTCCAAGAGGTAACCATTCTTTCTATTCAGTGCACACCCAGAGATGTATCTACCAACTGAAGTATTTTATTTCTGGAAACAATAATTCCTCAGTTCTTCCTGGTGTTAAATATGTATCCACCATCAGTGCACACCCAGAGATATATCTACCAACTGAAAGATTTTGTTTCTGGAAACAGTAATTCCTCAAATCTTTCTGGTGTTAAATATGTATTCATCATTGATCTGGACACTTAAGGTAAACTCTATACAGTCCCCACACCAAACATCAAAAGGAAATTACAGATGAAAAAATTTTGAATTTGAGAAGCATAGTAACTTATTGGGTACTAGGAGACTAAAAAAATTAGGATTAAAATTCAAGCCTGTCTTTCTCTACTGGCACTTGGCTTCATGGCAACTTTCTCTATGATCTCAAAGTTGTCAGACTAAGAAACAAATTTTATTTCCAATCATTCCCTAAACAAAAATGACAAGTTCGTACAGATCATTATGCTTAGTAATTTCCCCTTTTGGCAGTTGATCATGGTAACATTAATGCCAGGTGACATATTAGTATGCAAACCCTGAGCTAAGCTATTTACAACAGCTACTAAGCATCTACTATGTAGCACTACATGTCAGATACCAGCCTAAATGCATACAACCTCATTAGGTAGGTCTTATCAATATCCTTATCTTATTAAAAACATTGAAGCACAGAAAGCTTTAATAAGGCCAAAGCATGATAAATGGGAGCAACAAGAAAATTGTTCTACATCCACAGCCCAAGCTTAGTATTGGCCTTTCTTTCTCCCCAAGAATTTATACAGAGTTTCTCATGCAACACTCTCAATAATGTAAAGCCCCTCTTAACTAAATCATGAGTCTTATCAACCCCAATTTACAGATGAGCAAACAGAAGCTGAAAAAAGGAAAGTCACAGCTACAAAGGAATTGAGCTCTTAGCAATCAAAGCCTGGGTAGAATCTATTATTTTTTTCACCTTTCTAATGTGATGGCATTGCACCATGTCACAGGAAGATGCTAGCCACAGAAAGTGAATAATAATTTATGGATTTCAGCGTGGTCAACTGCTTATAACAATTTCTAGACTGCACATAAATTCTTTAAAATGTTTAAGTTTGGGAGCGTGAAAATGCTGTGATGAGAAGCTGTCAGAAAAAAAAAAGACTAGCTTGACTATTATGAAGCAGAAAACCCCAAGTTTTTAAGACTGGGATGATCTTTTACTGGGGCCAAATCATTCTATTTGACTATAAAATAGAAAACACTCTATCAATGCCACTAAGCACACGCCAGGCTTCCACCTGAAGACCATTCCCCTCCCGCCCAGAGCAATAGACAGCATGAGAGGCAGTTTTATTAGCCATGCTCTTTTCCCTGCGAGATCAAGAAACAAAAGCAATGTCTCAAAATTCACTTACTTTACATTGAGCTCCGAAATTCAGAAACATTCTGTAAAGAAAAGCTTCTGTGTCAGGTGTGAACTGCGCGGAAGCTACCCAGAAACAGATAAATGAATGCATTTCATACTCTTTTGTCTCTTGTGTGGAAAGGACTTGCCTTTCTTAAATCTATAAACGCAAAGACAAAGGAAAAAAAAACAGCGCAGAAAAGTGATTTTCCATACCACTGGACAAAAACATTACCATTACAGCTTTCAACGTTGTTTTGGAAGACCCAATTAGACAGTAAAACTCCTCTGCACTTATACACTTCAGTATTTCAGAAAATGTCTTCCACCAATTATCCATTCAGAGTTTTAGTGAGCAATAAAATCAGGCTTCTCATCGTATTGCCCACCAACGCCAAGGGTCCCGGAGAGCAAAAGAGATTACTGCATGTAAGAAATAAAATTACTAGCCTGTCACAGAATAAACAACCTTACATCCTCAAACACAGAAAAGCAAATTTCAAAAGTCAGTAAGCCCAAAGGCAGCCTGTGTGACAGGCAGACTTTCAAAGTTGTAAGAAGCAAGAGAACAAATTGTAATGTACAAGTTATCTTTTAGTAACATCGGGTAGTCCCATTAAAAAATGGAAAGAGAAAGAGATTAACACACAAGATCTCACACACACACACACACACACACACACACACACACACACATAACACATACACACCAGTCAGAACTCCGTCCTGCCCAAAGATTGATTATTCAACGATAAAAGCAAATAATCAACGCTGTGCATGAGAAGCCTTAACTATTTTAAAGGGTGTCAGAGAAATGAGGCAACATGAACGCAGATGATGAGCACAATGGATATAAAGGTTCCACTATCAATTCGTCCATAAAAAAAGGTTTGAAATAGGAAGGACTTTAAGGAAAACACCTTGCAAGACTTCGTGAAATGAAGAGTTGTCTCTTTTTATGAAAACCAAAAACAGTGAGTATTCTCCCCAAAGTTGCATATTATTAATATATAATATACATATGGACTTGATTTCTTATCAGGCAATCTAGGCACACATCATTCTAAGGCTTGCAATGCAAATAATGTCCTTCCCTTTGCCTCTCCCGAAGCCATCCTCTCCACACAGCTCTCAAAGCCAGCAGATATGCTATCAGAAATGAAAACTTCCCTTCCTTTCCCTGAGCTCAAGAAAGCAGGGTTGGTTCCCAAGCAAAGCAGATAGATCCCAAGCTCAGTCACCGGACACAGACTGCATTTAAAGTCTGCCAGATGTCCTAGATGGACCCAAATGCGAGCTAGCTCGCTCAAGAAAAAGCAAGTGGCAAGCAAAGGGTTGGGAGGTGAAATCAAATAAAATCGGGGAAAAGGTGCAGAAAGCAAAAAAAAAAAAAAAAAAAAAACACCACACCCTCAACTCCGTGCCACAATCTCCAATTTTTTACCTTCATTTTCCATCGAAACTGCACTTGGGTTGATGGCTACAAAAGTCTTTAGTGTCAGCCGCGGCCACACTGGGAATAGAGAGCAGAGGACAAGGAGAAGCCCCAGGAATTCCCAGGCGGTTACCCCGCTCCCGGCCACACAGCGTCCCACGGCTGCTCCCACCACCCCTAGCAGCAGCATCTGCAAGAGAAACCGGGGAGAAGCCGGGCTGAAACCGGGGCGAGAGGGGGTGAAGCCAGGGAGGGAACCTCGAATCCCCACCGGCGCCACCCCCACCAAGGCCACCCGCAACCACGGTGGGGCGGCGACTAAGGGAGAACCCCCCCCCACAAACACACACAGCGGGAATGGGAGAGAGCACCCCAACACATAAACACACACCCCAACACACATCCCGGGAACACAACACACACACACACATCAACACACACACCCCGGGAAGGGGAGTGACCACTCCAACACACACACACACACACACACACACACACACACACACACGGAAAGGGAGTGAATATCCCAACACACACAGGCAATGAACACCCCAACACACACAACCCAGGAAAGGGAGTGGACACCCCAACACACACACCCCAACGAAGGAAGTGAACACCCCAAAACACACACATCCCAAGGGAGTGAACATCGCAACACACACACCCCAAGAACGGGAGTGAACACACACACCAGGAAAGGGAGTGAACATCCTAACCAACGAAACAGTCCAAGAAAGGGAGTGAACACCCCAACACACACACACACCCCAAGAAAGGGATTGAAAGGGACTGAACACCCCAACACACACATCCCAAGAAAGGGAGTGAGAGGGAGTGAACACCCCAACACCCCCCCAAGAAAGGGAGTGAACTCCCCAAGACACATACACCCCAAGAAAGGGAATGAACACCGCAACAGACACCCCAGGAGCAGGAGTGAACAAACACACACACACCCTGGGAACTGGAGTGAACACCCCAACACTTGAGTGAATACCCCAACACACACACAAATCCTGGGAACGGGAGTGCATACCCTAACACACACACACCCCAAAAAGGGAGTGAACACCCCAAAACACACACCCCGAGAATGGGAGTGCATACCCCAGACACACACGCCCCAACACACACACACACACACACACACCAAGAAAGGGAGTGAACACCCCAACACACACAAACCCTGGGGACGGGAGTGCATACCCTAACACACACCCCAAAAAGGGAGTGAACACCCCAACACACACACACACCCCGAGAACGGGAGTGCATACCCCAAACAAACACGCCCCAACACACACCCCCCAAGAAAGGGAGTGAACACCCCAACACACACAAACCCTGGGGACGGGAGTGCATACCCCAACACACACACCCCAAAAAGGGAGTGAACACCCCAACACACACACCCCGAGAAAGGGAGCGCATACCCCAAACACTCCCCAACACACACACACCCCAAGAAAGGGAGTGATC
The DNA here is from genome assembly GCF_024139225.1 of Suncus etruscus. Classification (NCBI taxonomy): domain Eukaryota; kingdom Metazoa; phylum Chordata; class Mammalia; order Eulipotyphla; family Soricidae; genus Suncus; species Suncus etruscus. The sequence continues at coordinate 26,018,033 of NC_064867.1, read as the reverse complement.
ACCCCAACACACACAAATCCTGGAGACAGGAGTGCAAACCCAAAAACACACACCCCAAAAAGGGAGTGAACACCCCAACACACACAAACCCTGGGGACGGGAGTGCATACCCCAACACCCCCCCCAAAAAGGGACTGAACACCACAAAACACACACACCCCGAGAAAGGGAGTGCATACCCCAAACACACACTCCCCAACACACACACCCCAAGAAAGGGAGTGAACACCCCAACACACACAAATCCTGGAGACAGGAGTGCAAACCCAAAAACACACCCCCCAAAAAAGGGAGTGAACACCCCAAAACACACACACACCTCAAAAAAGGGGGTGATCACCCCAACACACACAAATCCTGGGGACGGGAGTGCAAACCCCAACACACACACAGCCCTGCAAGGGGCCCCTGGAAGTTTCTAGAAACGAGGGGGTGGTGGGAGGGGGGTGAGCGACGGCCCCCGCGTCGCCCCCGCTGGCCCCCGCAGGGCTCCGAGGACTCCACGGACCCGCTCACTCACCCGCGGGAGACCTCGCGGGAGCGGGGACCCCGCCCCGCTCGACTCGACTCGAGCGCTCAGAAGCGCTTCTCGCCGGACCGCACTGGGAGCAGCCGCTCCCGCCGCCCGGAGGAAGGACCGAGGGAAAGGAAGAAGGAGCCCGGGCGGGGCCCCGCGAGCCGCGCTCCGCAGAGGGAGACCCGTCCCGGGAGGGGCCACCGGCCCTCCAGCGCGCGGCTCAGCTCCCGCCTCCGCCCCGCCCGCCGCCCAGCGCCGGAGCTTTGTCGCCGCCACTTCCGGTTCCCCGCCGCGCGTGCGTGCTCGCGCGCGCGCGCCTGCGCACTCGCACGCGCGGGCGGGCCGGGGCGGAGCGAGCGGAAGTGAAGGGCAGTTCCTTCCTCGCCCGCCTTAGTGAGGCTGAGACCTGATGGGGCTGAGGGGTTGGGTCTTTGTGGCCTCGCCCACCCTCACCCTAGAGCCTCCTAAACTGTGGGTGTACCCCAAGAGACGCCCCCAAAGACTATGAGAACCCTCCCTTCTTCTCTGGAGGCCTTTGGTGGGGTTGGGCCTAGCATCCCCAGACTGTCATGGCTGCCTTCCCTGAGGTGAATTGAGCTTCCCAGCTCCGACCAGCCCCTCTTATGAGGCGACTTGAGAACCGGCGAGGTTGAAAACCATCCAAGGAAGAAGAGAAGAGTGTGAACTTGCCTCTGGTGTTCTTCTCTCCCTTGGCTGGCCCTCTATTAGGGCGCAGGGCCCTGCCTCACTAGGGCACCCCGGCCCCCAAGTTTTGTTCTGTCCCTTCAAGACACGGTGAGGACAGTATCTGTTCTCAATGGGTCAAGGATTGACAGTGGATTTTGCATTCAAGGATGGGGGAGTAACCAGATCCCAGCAGTGGTCCTCAAACTATGGCCCGCGGGCCACATATTGTATTTGTATCTGTTTTGTTTCTTCATTGCAAAATAAGATATATGCAGTGTGCATAAGAATTCGTTCATAAGTTTTGTTTTTACTATAGTCAGACCCTCCAATGGTCTGAGGGACAGTGAACTGGCCCCCTGTTTAAAAAGTTTGAGGACCCCTGCCCCAAGGAATCCAAAGGAAAAGGGGGTTCCTCAGGACCCCCTCTGAAACACCTTCATTTTGCTCAGCAACCAACCCGGACTCCCCAATTCGTCTCCCCCTAAAAATGATGTTGGATGGACGCTTTGGTTAACGTGCAGCAGTACTGACTGAACCGGGCACCGCACCCCGATCGCTTTCAATTCCACTAGAGGGCAGGACTCCCCACTTGACAAGTTTGAGCTCCTCTTGCAAAAGAAAAGGTCTGGCCAAGACATCCAGGGAATCCTCCTCCTCCCTTAGAGGCTAGTGGAATTTTTCTACTTACACTGACACCTAGTTTTCATATTCACCCCTTTTTCTCAAGCTTTAGAACTAAATAGATCAGAATTGCTCCCCCTTTTCCTCTGCCCCAACTGACTAGAAACAAATATCCTGGACAATTTTTGCCGTTAGACAACATTTTTGTTGTTGTTTGCAACAGCATTTAGATTGAATTCAGCAAGGTCACTTAAATTTCAGCAGTGAAACCATACACATCTGGATGAAGTCGATTTCTGGTCCCAGTGACTGATTTGGCTCGTCTGCTCTGCAGCAGGTTTCATAATCCAGCTGTTTAGCAGCCCTGATTCCGTGCAAGTCAGAAATGTGCTTGCTCACTGGTGCGGTCAATTTGTGAAGCTTATTCGTTCCTCACGGGACCTTGACCACTTCCACATCGTAATAAAAAGGCATGAGCCTCGAAAGTAGGAAATGAATGGGATAGACATTACTTGATTTGAGCACAGTCTTACAAAATGGAGGGCCATTTCATGGCAGAATTTTCTACTGGATGACTTTCATTGGCTTAAATTCTTTCTAAGGCAATTTTTCAGAATGATCTATTGTATACCCCAGCATTAACACTGAGTCCATAATTAACTCTTTCAAAGATCACTCCAAGGCTTACAAAGTAGCTTACATTGGAATTTTACTTTTGCTGCCTAAATGGTGAAATACATAGTTGATACTGCTAAGAAAATTAAAAAAAAAAAAAAAAAAAAAGCTGGGTAAAATTGACCAGAAGAATTGTTAGATATTCTTAATCTACCTACCATCGGTCATTTTACTAAGTGGTAGGCTTCAGAAGCAAAAAAGCTGGTTCAACTGCTTAACTGATCCTTAAGCTTCATCAATATGTATAGAGTAAGTCTCTTCTGCACTCAAACACTTACACTGAGGGAGGTAACATCAATATCACCAACTTTTTGTTGGTTTTTGGGTCATACCCGTCAGCACTCAGGGGTTACTCCTGGCTTTACGCTCAGAAATAGCTCCTGGCAGGCTCAGGGGACCATATGGGATAGCAGGATTCGAACCACCGTCCTTCTGCATGCAAGGCAAACACCTTACCTCCATGCTATCTCTCCGGACCCCAATATCACCAACTTTTACTCCAGATGTACACAAAAATAACATTGGTCAACACAACACACAGCCTCATAATTGCTTAGGTCACAAAGGTTTAGAAGTCTTCTTTCCCTGCAACTACATTATAACTTTTTAACCTGCCACAAGAGCTTTGTATCTCCACATCCTCATCTAAAAAGGGAACTAAAATGTTTATGCACACTGTAATACATGTATGCACATTACATATTCATATGTATCTATACATACAAGTTTGATACACACATTATGAAATTTTATATAGATAGGCATTTTACGTACATTCTTACCTTCAATATATTCCTGTGAGGACCTGATGAAAGAAAAACAGGTTGATCTAAGGACTATAAAATATAACATACAGAATAAGAAGAACACTTACATAACCAGGTATTTTAGGAATAATATTGATGTCAGTGAAATGTATTATTTTCCAAATGCCTTATTGCCAATGCTCTAAAATTTTTTTCTACTTTGTTCTACATAATCTACAGAATTAAATATGATTCAAAAAGAAGTCACATATGAACAAAGATATTTTTGAGGGCCAGAGTTAAAGCAGTCAGGAGTGTGTTTGCCTTGCTGCACACAGCTGACCCAGGTTCAATTCCCAGCATCTCATATAGTCCCACAACCCTGACAGGAGTTATTCCTGAGTGCAGAGCCAGAAGAAACCCTTGAGAATAATCGACTGTGGCTCAAAAAAAGAAAAAAGAAAAGAAAAAGACATATTTCAAACATCTCCACTTGGAGGAATCTTTACAAACAGGGATGATTAAGGAAGGATGGTCATAATTTTCTCATACCATAACTTATTACATACACAAAAGATGTGAGGCATCTTGTTTTTAATATCTAATTTGATAACTGATATTTTATATACCTGGTGATTAATAAACAATTTGATAACTGATATTTTTATATAGCTGGATGATAAATATGTGGCCTTTTAGGATTCAATTATTTATTTTGTTTGTTTTGGAGCCATACCTGGTGGTGCTCAGGAGTTACTCCTGGCTCTGCACTCAAAAATCGCTCTTGGCTGCCTGAGGGGACTATATGGGATGCTGGGGATCAAACCCAGGTAGGTCCCACACCAGATGTGTGCAAGGCAAATGCCTACCGCTGTACTGTCACTCCGATGGATTCAAAATTTGAAAACTTGAGCAAAAGGGACTCCATTTTGTCAAACCAATATTAAGTTTCCACTTAAGGCTAACAAGTCTTAAGTTTCCAACACTAATGATGCAATCCCCAAGGTCCTATAAACCACAATACATCACCCTAGACATCTAGCCATAAAAGGACATGATGAAACATTCTAGAAGCAAACACCCTAGACAACAGCCAATCAACTTAAAGCTCAGACTTTCTGCTTCTAGGAAGTTCTGTATTCTATTTGTTTCTATATTCCTACATAACCTGGTTTATAAAGCCTGGGGGTGGGAGTCACCTCCTGCGGGAGGTAGCCTTGATGGGTCCATCTGTAGCTTTTTGGTAGATGAAATAAAGCTTTTTTTTTTTTTTTTTTTTGCTTTATTTTAATTGTGTGGCCTTGTCCTTCAACTCTGGACTCTAACAAAATTTATTTGGAAAAAGTTTAAAATTTCTCACAGAAGGGACTTATTATTAGAGCCCATTTTAAGCAGCAAGTTTTTTTTTTTTTTCTTTTGGTTTTTGGGTCATACCCGGCTGTGCTCAGGGGTTCCTCCTGGCTGTCTGCTCAGAAATAGCTCCTGGCAGGCACGGGGGACCATATGGGACACCGGGATTCGAACCAACCACCTTTGGTCCTGGATTGGCTGCTTGCAAGGCAAACACCGCTGTGCTCTCTCCGGGCCCGGCAGCAAGTTTTAATAGTGAAGAAATTTTACATACTTTGTAGAAAAGATGTGATCATATTTTTTAAAAAAAATAGGTGTTTGATTAATGAATTTGAAAACAGTACTTCGTTATTATAAGCTAGCCTACTTGAACTGAACAACAGAATATTTTTTCTAGTTGACTAAGAACTTTTATTATTTTACCAAACGTTTTGTTTTGCCCTAATGATAAAACCAGATGAATTTTCTCATTCAGGTTATATGATGAATATTTTTTTTACTCGGTGCATATTTCTCCTTAAAGAATAAAGGGCTTACTAAATGTGCATTTGGGGAAATATAGCCTTACTGCAGGAAGTAATATGAAAGACTGGGAGGGAGTATATGCCTAACATTCTTCAGACACAGGTTCAGTCCCCAGGACCTTATGGTCCCCCAAGCACTGTTACAAATATGGCCCTAAAGATTCCTGAGCATCACCAGGTATGGCTGCCCATAAGCCAACTTTAGCATTGCAGGAGACCCCCCCCCCAACCAAATGTCATGTGACATGAGTGTCTGATAACCACCTGCCAAAATTGTAAATCTGCTCAGTTCAATGTTTCAGCAGTGCAAAAAAATAGAATAAAATAAATAAATAAATAAATAAATAAATAAATAAATAAATAGAAGCAGGAATCAAAATCAGTTGGGTAGTTTAATTCTAAACTGAAATAACACACAGAAATCAATGTACTTTCCAAATATTTTACCAGCTTGCAAAATTTCATAGCTTCTATGCTTTCTAGCATGCTAAATATGAAATATTTAGTGAATATGAGCAACAAAATAAAATTTAAAGAATGCCTTTAAATTTTTTAAGTTTATTTCAGCTCCAGAGACAGTGTTTATAGATTAAAGTGGCTTGCCTTGCATTGTGCCAACCCCGGTTCAATTTATTGTCCCCAAGAATCACTAGGAGTCATCTCTGATCACAGAGCCAGGAGTAAATCCTGCACAATGTGGGTCAAAAAAATAAAAGGGAGAGAGAACAAATGTAAGTTTGTTTCAAGTACAGCTCAGTTTCCCCACTTAACAGTCCTGAGATCCTTTACTTTGGGGTCTTTACTGCCAATCTTCTAGGTTGAAGGTAAGGATAAGTAGCCTCCACAAAGGATAGAAAGAAGGAAAAAATAAAGAAGAAAGAGCAGAGTGAGTTCCATGTTCAGATTCAGCTCTGGATTTTATTGCTTCCACTGGAAATTAGAAAATATCCCATATTGCATCCCTTCCAAGTTTTGTTTTGACATGTAAAAGGACCTGTTTAAAGCCAAAGAGATAGCTGAAAAGGCTGAATGCATGCTTTGCATTCAGAAAACCTGAGTTCCATCCCTAGCACCACAGGGTTCCCTGATCACAAAACCAATAGTAGCTCTTAGCACCACCAGCTGTGATTCAAAAACAAAACAAAAAGTGCCCATTTAAATGTTATTCTAAGGGTCAGAGAAATGCATAGGGATTATGCTCTTTACTTGCCTCCCACAGATCCATTTTTGATCTCTGACACAGAGAGACCTCTGAGCACAGAGTAGAAAGACCTGAGCACCACAGGGTGTAGGCCAAATCCCTGTCCTCCCCTCCCCCAACCCCAAATACTTCGGCTACAATAAATATGGACTAAAACCTATCGAATATAAGGGTTCTCTGGGAAGAAATTCTTTATAAATAATTTTTGTTGAATGAAGAAGCAAAAGACCACCTTTGACTTCTGTATGCTTCCTTTTGATCAAACTAAAAAAAGAGCTTCTACTTTTCTGTAAAAGGAAGAACAACTAAGCTCTTTTCAAAAGGTTTGAAAATGAACTAAAATCTCCAAACCACAAAGGAGTTTGCTATACAGCTTTATCTAAATCAGAATAAGCCCTAATCATTGCAAGAAGAGCTAAATATTGAGCATTGCCCGGAACAGATGAAATTTCACACCCTGATTTGGAGCCCAGGTAACCTCTTGCAATGAAAAGATAATAATGATTGCTTCCTTGACCATAAGAAACTTCTACTGTCTGATAGTGTTTTGAATTTGGATTATACGCATATCAGAACCTGACAAAGTACTTCATTTCCTGCATTGTCTTCACATCTTAATTCAGTGCTCAAAGAATTTATTATTCTTGCAAGACAGCCAGTAGTATAGGTTTAAACAACAAGTTTTAGAATAGTGGAGTAAGTTTAATTTCCATTCATTAGTATCTTCCACTAACTTTCAGTCTTACTGATGGGCAGGATGCTATAAAGGCTTGAAACTATCAGACAGATAGCATAGCATGTCCTTTCGCCTCCCTGCTGTGTTAGCAATAATAGGCTAGGCCACCCCCTTCCATTTAAGTGCTTCCCCAATTTCACATCAGAAACATTTTTAGTCTCTATATTCTGCACATTGGGGTCTCAGGGAGCTCCTCCAAAAGGTTGTATTCCACAGGCCTTTGAAATGGTACATTTTGCACTTAATAGTATTCTGTCCCACCATTTTCTCGATGTCAAACATTTTCCCCTACGCTTGCATCTTTGCCTGAACTTGTACCAAGTCCTACCAGGCACCCTGCAGAAATTCTTGCGGCACTGTGCTTCCTATGGTGAGAACAAACAAGGGGGGAAAGGCACAAAAATGTCATTATAATAAGAGAGGGGGCCTAACCTTGGGCAATCATACAAACAGATTGTCCTCCGATTGAGCATGGCTCATGAAATAGGAAACCACACCAAGGAGCAGAGATGGCTTGGGAGAGAGATGATGAAGAAGGTGGAATTGCAGTTGGGTGAAATGGTTTACAAAAGAGATGCTAGGGAAAGAAAATTCCAAATTAGCAGGAAGGAGTTTTTGCCATCTGAGCAAATTGTTAAACCTTTAGCTTAATGAATTCATTGCTGAGGGCTAGAGTGATAGTACTGTGGGGTTGGGTGCTTACATGTACTCAGTCCCAGACTCTATTCTCAGCACCATATATGGTTCCTTGAGTGTTCCAGGAGAGCTCCCTGAGCACCACCAGGTGTGCTTCCCCACCCCATCCCACACCCAAAGATCATTGCTATAAATAAAAAAAAGAAGAGGTGGAAAATTAGATGATCAGAATTCAGAGTTTACCTTGAGGTCATTTTCTTGGCTAAAAAGGACAATGTTTAAATAGTCTACTTATATCATATTAAATATAATTCAATAGTTCAAAATAGCTTCTGTTTGGAGGTATTAGGAAAATAGATGTCCTAAGAGTAAAAAGAAGAAAGCTTTCTATTTCTATAGGTCAAGAACAGATCAGCTGAAGTTCAAGTTCAAGTTGGTGCTTGAACTGACCCACCCAATGCCTCCTTCAGACAATTGAATGCAAAACTATTACTAAGGAAAGTGCTACCTCATCTACAGGTATCTTGATATTCTGAGTTGGCAGCATCTCATATTTAGCAGGAAGCAGTAAAACTGAAAATAGCAGTAGGCCCTGTGAGGAGAATAAAGGGAATGCTCTTGTATTCCAAATGACAAAGACTTCATTTTTTTGTTTGTTTGTTTGTTTTTGTTTTTTGCTTTTTTGGGTCACACCCGGCAGCTCTCAGGGGTTACTCCTGGCTCTTAGAAATGACTCCTGGCAGGTTCGGGGGACCGTATGAGATGCTGGGATTCGAACCACTGTCCTTCTGCATGCAAGGCAATTACCTCCATGCTATCTCTCTGGCACCAACAAAGACTTCTTGTAATGAGAATTGCCACTGATATTCAAACCTTCATTTCTCTATAGGATCATATACCTAGATTAGTATCCACCCTTTTTATTTTGTTGTTTGGGCCTCACATCTGGCACTGCTCAGTAGCTACTTCTACTTCAATGCTGAGAAGTCTTTATTTGGGAAAAAGGAGTTTTGGGGGCACACCCAGTGATGCTCAGGGCTTAGTCCTGACTCTGCACTTGGGTTATTCCTGACAGTATTTGGGAACTATATGTAGTACCCAGGGCAACATGTGTTTCTGGGACTTAATGGGGATCAATTGCATGTAGGACAAAATCTTAGTCCCTTTGCTATCTCTCTAGCAACTACGTTTGTGTTTCTTTTTCTTTTTTTTGGGGGGGGGGTCACACCTGGCAGACCTGCTCAGAAATTGCTCCTGGCAGGTTTTAGGGACCATATGGGATGCCAAATTTTGAACCACTCTCCTTCTGCATGCACGGCAAACACCCTACCTTCATGATATCTCTCTGGCCCATAATTTTGTGTTTCTTAAAGTATGGCCCTATCAGCAACAACAGCATCACTTGGGAACTTGTTAGAAATAAAACTTCTCAGATGGCACCGGACCTACTGACTCAGGAGTTTTGTAATTGGACTCAGCAATTGGTAATTTAATAAGGCCTTCTTTCTTCCCCATAATTCTCAATGTTTGGAAGTGTTATGGTCACCTAATTGTTTCTCCCTCCCATCTTCCTCATGAAGAGTCCAAACCAAGGATGGCAACTTCTAGGAGGGAGCCAAGTTCTTTAAAATATAATTAAGCTAACAAATCAACCAACACTGGAGATTGTCCTACCACAGGACTTTAATGTGAGGTAATAAAACAATTATATTTTCTATTACTTTGCAGCTGGAAGCAACCAACTTTGTGGATTCTTAAGTGAAGAAAAAGTTACTTTAGAGAAATAAGGATTCAGTGCTGTTGTTTGATGTATTGGTGGCCTCCATAAAAGTTAAAATTAAGTCAATAAAACATGATATAATTCAAATGATAAAATAGTAAATAAATTACTTCCAATTTTTGTTTTTGTTTTTGTTTTTTTGGGTCACACACGGCGACACTCATGGGTTACTCACTCCTGGCTCTGTGCTTGGAAGTCGCTCCTGGCAGGCTTGGGGGACCATATGGGATGCTGGGATTCAAACTGGGGTCTATCCTGTGTTGGCCACGTGCAAGGCAAACGTCTTAACCACTGTGCTATGGTTCTGGCCCCTACTTCCAATTTTAAAGGCAATGTTAATTTGTGAGATGTTACAGAATCAGAAATAAATAAGAGGCCCCAGAGGAAGCACAGAGGCAGAACACCTGCCTTGTGGGCAGCAGCTCTTTTCATGCTGAGTGTGATCCCTGCACCACTATTAAAGCATGCAACTCTGGAAAACAACTCAAATGTCCCAGAATATATGACTGAATGAAGAACCTATGGTACACTATACAGTTGAATACTATTTGACCATAAGAAAAGATGAAATAATGCAATATGCTGATGCACAGAGGGGCCAGGAGGGTATCATGCTGAGTGAAGTTAATCAAAAGGAGAGAGATCTATACAGAATAATCTCTCTCACATGTAGAATATAAAGACACATTATAGAGGAATAATGAATACCCAGTAAGAATAGAAATAGGGCCGGAGAGATAGCATGGAAGTAGGGCATTTGCCTTGCTGCAGAAGGATGGTGGTTCGAATCCCATCATCCCATATGGTCCCCAGAGCCTGCCAGGAGTGATTTCTGAGTGTAAAGCCAGAAGGAACCCTGAGTGCTGCTGGGTGAGACCCAAAAACAAAAATAAACAAACAAATAAAAGAACAGAAACAAAGAACCTGAGTCCTGCTATCCATTCAGTAGGAAACAAGGCCCTCTAGTGAGCTGAGGAAGGGTTGGGAGAAGAGAAAATGTCTATGATGGAGGAAAGCGGTCAACCAGGCAATGGTGGTGCTGAATGTGATAAAGTATTGGTAAAGTGCTATGTATGAATCCCTATCAGCAACAATACTGTCAACCACAGTGCGAAAAGCAAACAATTAAAAAATCTTTTTTAGAAGAAGACTGGTGGGAGCCAAATAGGAGTCAGGGGACATTGATGGAAGCAAGCGGACACTGGTGAAGCGACTGGTGTTGAAATATTGGATGATCGATTGGGGCTGGCGTGGTGGCACTAGAGGTAAGGTGTCTGCCTTGCCAGCGCTAGCCTAGGACGGACCACGGTTTGATCCCCCGGCGTCCCATATGGTCCCCCAAGCCAGGAGCGACTTCTGAGCGCATAGCCAAGAGTAACCTCTGAGTGTCACTGGGTGTGGCCCAAAAACCAAAAACCAAAAGAAAAAAAAAAAGAAAGAAAGAAAAGAAATATTGGATGATTGAAACCCAATCATGAATAATTTTGCGATAATTTTACAATGACTATATAAAATTAAAATTAAAAAATTTAAGTCAAAAAGAAAAAAAGGGGGGCCGAGAGATAGCATGGAGGTAAGGCGTTTGCCTTGCATGCAGAAGGACTATGGTTCAAATCCCAGCATACCAAATGGTCCCCCGAGTCTGCCAGGAGCGATTTCTGAGCGTAGAGCCAGTGAGACCCAAAAACAAACAAACAAACAAAAAATTTAAGTCAAGTGTGCAACCCTCCTTTACTGAGCACAGCCAGATGTGTTGCTCACATCTTTCTAAAGTAGGACATGTCATTTTTTCTAACAAGTTTGCCAAAAAATAGTTATTTTGAGACATGTATATAAATCCATTTCTGCTCTCTGACTGGAACTGAGACAAGCCTATCTACTACATTATGGATTTACCAGTATTTCAGTCCAGGGTGCAAAATTTCTTTTTCTTTTGCTATATGGCACATCAAAGAATGCCCAGGAACTTAGCTAAAATGTCCTTACAAGGGGCAGAAGCGATAGCGCAGCGGGAGGGCGTTTGCCTTGGACGTGGCTGATCCAGGACAGACCTCGGTTTGATCCCCAGCATTCTATATGGTCCTCCAAGCCAGGAGCAATTTCTAAGTGCAATTTCTGAGTGTCATTGGATGTGACCCAAAAACAAACAAACAAAAAATTTCCTTACATGTTTTTAATTGTTTTCTTCTCTACTATCCCATTCTCTTATTCCCTCTTATTCTCCTTAGACTTAGTAAGGGTATTCCTCAATAAAACTATTAGGTTAGTGAAATATTAATTTTGTTGTTGTTGTTTTGTCTTGTTTATTTTGGGCCACACCCAGTACAACTCAGGGATTACTTCTGGCTCTGCTCAGGAGTTGCTGGTCCTGGGTTGGCTGCATGCAAGACAAATACCCAACCACTGTTCTATTGCTCCGGCCCTCAAAATATTACTTTTGTTTTGTTTTGGGACCATGCTTGGCGGTGCTCAGGAGTCACTCCTGGCTCTGTGCTCAGAAATTGCTCCTGGTAGGCTCAGGGGACCATATGGGATGCCAAGGATAGAACCTGATTCTTCCCAGGTAGGCCACATGCAAGGCAAACGCCCTACTGCTGTGCTATCACTCCTGTCCCAAAATATTAGTTTTTTTTTTTTTTTTGGTTTTTGGGCCACACCCGGTGACGCTCAGGGGTTACTCCTGGCTATGCGCTCAGAAGTCGCTCCTGGCTTGGGGGACCATATGGGACGCCGGGGGATCGAACCGCGGTCCGTCTCCTAGGCTAGCGCAGGTAAGGCAGGCACCTTACCTCGAGCGCCACCGCCCGGCCCCAAAATATTAGTTTTTAACTACATGTTTTTTCCCCTGATTTAAACAATTAAGTTAAACCTGGAAAGTGTTTGAAATGGTAAAGATACTAATATTGCACATTTGATTAAAGAAATGTAAATTGCTTTTTGGGAAAATGAGAATCAATTTTCCCTGAATGGTCACCAAAATTACACATTTGTGTAGGGGTTTCCGGTTGACAGCACTTACATAATTAAATTCAATACTCACCATCCTTTGACAAGAGCAAAGTAGATCTTGTTAATTGACTCATAGCTGACAAAGCCGAAACACACAGGTGAGGTTTCTTATACAAGAATTTACTATTATTCAATCTTAAAGTCAGGAGTCAAATATCCATTGTGGCTTTTTAATACTTCCACAAATGATTTGACAAAAACCCAACCAACAATGAACAATTTTGTAACCATGGTGCTTAAATCAATTTTAAAAAAGCATACAGAGGGAATGGAGTGATAGCAAAGTGGGTGTTTGCCTTACACAAATCGACCCAGGACAGACCTGGGTTTGATTCCTGGCATCCCATATGGTCCCCTAAGACTTTCAGGATTTCTGAGCACAGACCCAGGAGTAACTCCTGAGCACCGCAAACTGTGGCCCCAAAACAAAACAAAAAATCACACAAAATAGCTGCCTTGTATATTAGTCATGTTTTATAATTAACCAATTTTTTTTTACCAAATTGTTACATCTTTCAACTCAGTGGGGCACCCTGGAATCTTGACAGTCATTTACATACTGAAATAAGATAGCTTCCTTCTAATTAGTTTGATAACATACAAGATGTATTAATAAGGACTTTATTTGAAAGCATCCTTGGTCATTATTTATAATCATTCACTTGGTTTTTATTTTTCAGTCTGGGTTGAATTTCTTTTCTTTTTTTTTTTCACTTGTATTTCTTTTAATCTGTGAGCACTACATAAGAAAAATCATGCTTCAAGTTAAAGCTATTCTAAAATCTGTTGAATTTATCAGTTAAAAATTTGCACTACAATGGGAGTTAAATCTTATGAGTAAATAATCATAGGCATTAGAGATTATTTGGTAAGTAATTAAAACATGTTCATTAACATGCTTTACTGAAAAAACAACACACTACATATGACAGGTTTCAGGCTCTAACAGCAGTTAGGATAGGAATACTGATTTTATCATTCCAAGAAGTAAAATATTTCATTGTTCTGAGTTTTTTTATAGCCACAATTACATATTAAATAGAATGGAGACAAGAGAAGATTTGATTTTGTTTTTAATGCTAAGAGAATAAATGCCCTAGGAAATGTGGAGAGCATAATAACGATTTTGCCTTTCTTATATTTTGCAATTGAAATCAACAATTAAAATTCTCTGCTGCTGCCATCAGCTTAATTTGTAAATAGCACAGAAGAATGAATTAAAGAGATTAAAAAAAACATTTTAAATTATATTCTCAGGACACATCATAACTTTACATCTTTCTGTGATACTAAACACTATGTGATACAACTTTGGCAGCTGTGGTTGAAATGGTCAGTGAACCATTTCACAGTGGTGCCACAATCTTCTCACTGTCCCCCCCTTAGCAAATACACACCACCTTTTAAATGGCATTAGAGGCTCTTATGGAGAAGGTGTGGCAGACTTGGAATGATGCTTTGAAATTATGCATCAGCAATGATGAACATCAATGATTCTTCCTATGAATTGGATTTTTTTTTTAAATATTAATTCTGGGTCCCCATCTCAGACCCACTGAGGGTAGGAAGCCAGCATTCTAGAACTGAACTGGTCCTTTAGATCAGTGCTTCTCAACTATTTTCTGATCATATCCTCTTCCAAAGAAACACTGCTTTAGATTAATCCAATCAGGCCAATATATGAGAACTAAATTATAAGAAACCAGATAAAAATTACATTTAAAATTGTTTAGAGCATGTTAATTGTCCTGAATCCTAAGGAATAGAGAATATATATCAATATTTTAAATCTCCAGCATTCTTTAAAGTTCATACAGAATGTTGTAAATGTGAACTTTTTAAAAAAGAGATATATTCAGGGGCCAAAGCAATAGCACAGTGGTAGGGCATTTTGCACTGCACATGGCCAATCTAGGATAGACCTTGGTTCAATCCCTCAGCATCCCATATGGTCCCCCCCCGCCCCCAGCCAGGAGCAATTTCTGAGAGCACAGCCAAGAGTAACTCCTGAGCATCACAGGGTGTGACCCCCAAAAAAGCAAAGCACGCACACACACACACACACACACACACACACACACACACACACACACACACAAAGAGAGATCCATTAGCCTTAAACCAATTATTTGGAAAAACCAAGGAAAAGGGCTTAAAGAGATCACATGTCCTCTCTCTTAACTCTGAGTGTCACAACACATAGCTTGGGTAGAGAGAAGAACAAAAGTTAGAGAGCAATGCTGTAGTAATAGAACTACAGTTGTTCCCTGCTATGAAGACAGCCTTTGTTTTCCTATTCTAGGTCAGGACCTTTGGAACAATGATTCTTTGACCAGGTGGACCAGGTGGCAGCAAATATCACCCGTTAGATCATAGAAGAGGAATAAGAAAAAAAAACTTTGAAGATAGGAAAAGTCATTCTCTTCAATCAACACATTCCTCAGAGAAATAGTTTAATCTCTTAAAAACAAAATGAAATAAGATATATAAAAGTCCAGGGAGGTCATATAGGAGATAAAGTGCTTTCTTTCCCTGTGGCCAACACTGGTTTGAATCTCTGGTACCACATATGGTCCCCGAGAGGGAGAGCACTGCTAGGGAGTAACATCTGAGCACAGAGCCAGGAAAAGCCCTTGATAACCCCTCAATATAGCCTAAATCATAACCTCCTTTCCCAAAATATCCATATAACATTTGTGAACTATAAAAATATTTATAGGTGTCAGACATGCAAACATGATAGGTTGAAGGGTACTCAGTTTTTGGGTGCCTGCCTCATGTACATGAGTCCATGGTCCAATGTGAAGCCACATATTTTCTCTGTGGCATTGCCATTTGGTGTTCCTGATGCCACAACAAAATGTGTGATCTCTTGCACAATGTAGCCCAGTACATATTACCTGACACAATCACCATAGCCATTGACACAACAGTAAGGAAAAGAGAAGGGTACACCAAAGAAGGAAGGGAGGGAGGGAGAAAGGAAGGAAGGAAGGAAGGAAGGAAGGAAGGAAGGAAGGAAGGAAGGAAGGAAGGAAGGAAGGAAGGAAGGAAGGAAGGAAGGAAGGAAGGAAGGAAGGAAGGAGGCAAGGAGGCAAGGAAGAAAGGAAGGACTTTTCTTTTTTTTCTTTTTTTTTCTTTTCTTTTTTTTTTTTTTTTTTTTTTTTTGGTTTTTTGGGTCACACCCAGCAGCGCTCAGGGGTTACTCCTGGCTCTATGCTCAGAAATCGCTCCTGGCAGGCTCGGGGGACCATGAAGGGAAGGACTTTTAAGGGCAAAAACATTCCCTGACTCTGTATACAAATAGGCCTGCTTGAGAGAGTAGAAAAGAGCAGATTTAATATTAATTAGATCAATGTAGGGGCTTTAAATCTATTACATTTACAAATAAGTCCTTTGTAGAAATGTCTTTTGCAAATGTAATTGGGAATGAAGGTGGATTGGAAGGAATTAAGGAAGGAAGGGAGGGAGGGAGGGAGGGAAGGAAGAAGGGAAGAAAGGATGGAAGGAATTGAAGGAGGAAGGGAAGGGAGAAAGGAAGAAAGGGAAGGAGGGAAGAAAAGAAAGGGAGGTAGGGGAGGAAGAAGGGAAGGAAAGTGGTAAGGCAAAATAGGAGGGAAGGAAAAAGGCTGGAAGGAAGAGAGGAAGGAGAGAGGGAAGGAAGAAAGGAAAGATTGTGGGAGGAAAAAGGGAGGAAGGAGAAAGGGAAAAGGGAAGGAAGGAAATTGTATGCGGGGGCGAAAGCAGAAGGGTAGACTTTTACTAGCAGCTTCAGATTCATAAAACTCAAGTTTTATTCTAACCCTCACTGTTCAATCACTTTAAATACTTTGTAAATTATGCATTTATGCTTTTCTATAATATGCTTTTTTAAAAAACATGTTTAAAGGTCATATTCTAGCTTAGTGGTAAATATTACAGTAGAATCAGTAGTTCAGGATACAATTATAAGGACCTTTATTTCAGGGCAATCTGTTTTTTACCAAAATGATTATTCAGAGATAGAACAAAGAAAGAAAATGAAGAGTCAAGCGTTTCTGCTAAAAGGATCTGCATGAGACAGCTGGGCATTTGAATACATTACAATGAGCAAAAATCAGCAAAGAAATACTTCAGAAAGGTGATATTATTCAGACACAAGCAACAGAAATGTTGTTATAATTGCAAATAACAGATGAGTTTGCAAAAGCTTGATTACATCTTAATGAATTCTTAAAGACTTTCTTTAGTGCTGCTATTACTTCTACTGTGGACTTTTAACAGCAAAAACACACCCTAACTCTGTACACAAGTGGACCTGCTTGAGAGAGTAGAAACAAGCAAATTCAATATTAATTAGATCAATGTAGAAGCTTGAAATCTATCACATTTACAAATAAGTTCATTGTAAAAATGTCTTTTGCAAATATAATTGGGAATGAAAGTGGTTTGGAGGGAACCTTTTTAGTTTTAGCAGGACCAAAGCAGCTCTCTCTTTCTAAGGCTATTTAATGTGGCATAAAACCTGCCAAAAGAGGGGCCGATGAGGTGGCGCTAGAGGTAAGGTGTCTGTCTTGCAAGCACTAGCCAAGGAAGGACCGCGGTTGGATCCCCCGGTGTCCCGGTGTCCCATATGGTCCTCCCAAGCCAGGGGCAATTTCTGAGTGCTTAGAGGGAGTAACCCCTGAGCATCAAATGGGTGTGGCCCGAAAAACCTAAAACAAAACAAAACAACCCTGCTAAAAGAGCGTTCCCAACTTTATTCATTGGGGCTAGGATTTTAAGTTGCTCACAATTAGATCTCTGTTGGCATAACTCTCGAACCTTCTGAATAGCATAGGCTCACATATGTATTAGTATAGCACCATTTGCTGTTTCAATTAGACCATTTCTTTGAGCTGGATTCTCTGGGACAACAACAAAGTGTATGTCTTTAAATTTTCATTGCCTTTGCCAATTTTTAAGGTCCTGAAAGAGACTCTAGCAATGTGCTGAACATTGTCATCTGGTTTAATAATATAAAGATATTTTAATTACCACGATTTAATTTCCTTTATTTATTTTACTTTGCATGAAGACAACATTCAGAATCCAGTGCAGCCAGCTGTTTTTAGATCCAAAAATGCTCAGGATGTTGCAGTGGGGACTAGGACTGTTAGGGGGATATGAAGTGCCAGGGAAATTTAGGATCTTACATATGCTGGCCATGTAGTCTACCACATAATATATTCTGTAGTTCTGCAATTGGTTATTGACTTTTCCTCCTTTGCATGTCTCTATCTGGAAATGTTACAATGGACATAGGCAAGTTTTGGATCAAACTTAAGGAAAGTCGAGAGACATTTCAATGTTATTTGGACTTAGTAGGGTAAAAAATGTGAATTATAGTCATATTTGCATATGAGTCATTGCAAGCTGTCCTTATGGAGAACTAATATTCAATAATATTCCCATTCTCTAACATGTTAACTGTAAAGGCCTGAAGCATTGATGTGTATTGTATTCCCTCTTGCCTTGTACTTGAAATTGAAAGTGATAAAAAAAAGCAACAGACGTTAGATTTTTCTAAAGCCTAATAGAAATGTTCTAAATTCTAATAGAAAAAATACACACACACATATATATATATAAACTATGTGAGAGAGTTGACTTACATAATAATTTAATTTTTGAGAGTATTATAAAATTATTACCAAGTAACAAAGGGATTAAAGAAGACTGTAGCCCAAAAGATAGAGTAAGGCCATGACAAGATATATTTACATCATATATTTGTACCATTAAGGTACGTAAAGAACCCACACAGCTACACAACAAAAAACAACCCAAACAAACCGATTAAAAAGTGGGCAGACTATATGAGTAGGCACTTCTCCAAAGTGATCGATATCTTCATGATGGTCAACAGGGACATGAAAAAGTGTTCACATCACTTATTAGAGAAATACAAATCAAAATCATTATGAAATATTATCTCATACTTTTTTTAAATTTTTATTTTGATCATAGTGGCTTACATATTGTTGACAATGATATTTTAGGTACATATTTACATAAAATCAGGGGGGATTCCCATCACCAAATTGTCCTCCCTACACCTCTGTTTTTGTCCTACCACCCATGTCCTCTTCCCTCACCCCCAGGGTAGCTAGAATATGTGGTCTCCTCTGTATCTAGCCTACTGCTTAGTAGTCTTGCACCTGTTTGGTCCTGGTGCCTCCCTTGTTTCCCCCTCTAACTGGGGGGGGGGGCAGGACTAGCTAGTTCAAGTTATGTGGTTTTGTTTGAAGGAGAGAAAAGTAATAAACTGGGGTAAAAGTCTAATACACCGAAAATAAGCGGAATTCTTCTAGAGGCTCTCAACATCGGTTTGAGAAACGAAGGAGAGAAAAAAGGTGAAACATTCCACCAGTACAAAAAGAAGTGTCAAATATCCAGTGAGGACTCCAACAATAAACACAAGCACAAAAAAAAAAACAAAAACCCACAAAAACAGAAACAAAAAAAACACAAAACAAAACAAAACAAGCAAACAAACAAACAAACAAAAAACGCCATGGTCTTGATATAAGAAACATGGCATAGCATATAAAGAACAGAAAGGAAGAGAAAGAATAAGTATAACTGGGGACAACTTCAATTATCACACCCAAACAGAGAAATTGACCAAAAATAGATAGGTAAATAAAAATAATAATAATAAATGAAAATAAAATAATATATAAAAAATAAATAATGTTTTGTGCTTTTTGTTTTTTTCCCTCCTGCCCAGGCACAGTAAATATTGGGGTCATTCGAAAAGGAATTCACTTGGCCTAAGAGATATGGGGTTTCTCCGCCCTTGGAGTGTATTGTCATGGGATCAACTATAGACTCTGTTCAGGATCATTTACTCTCCCGGTGGTGCTTTTGTGGTGTTTGTAAGACCTCTGCTCTGTCCTGGGTGATACTATCAGGCCTCTGTGTCTAGGGAATCTCAGTATCTGCACAGATCCTGCGGTGGGATTTATGATGAAGTCAGTCTTTGTGGTTCTAGAAGTTCTGTTCCATCAGTGTCATTTTAATTCATCTTCTGTGGTTGGTGATCTTGGTCTTTGCACTGAACCTAGGATGGCACCTAGGATAGTGTCTTTCTTTGTGCTTCCAGAAGCCCCATTCCGTTACAATGGTCTCTGCCAGACCTTTGGAACTGGGGATCATGTTTATTGTGCAGGTCGTAGTTCAAACCCTAGGTTAGGGCTTTTTTTATTGGTCCCAGGCTGTATACAGTCTGGTCATGGTTCTAGCAGCAGTCATCTGTAACTCGCAATCTTGGCTTTTGGGCCTACCAAAGGGTGACAAGTCTTCTGATTTTGTCTTGTCGTTAGCTGGAAAGGTAGGATAACCTGCACTTAGGTCAAGTTGTTCCCATTTTCTTCGTTGTCAGGATGTCATATTAGAGCTGGCACTTGTTGGTGACCTCGCAGTATTGCGGCTGTCCCGGATGGGATTTGTTTCCTGTAGCACTTGTGAAGAACTGTGCCATTCCTATGTCTGGGATCCAGGGTTCAAGGCTGGATGGATGGTATCTAAACACCTGAGGTCTAAGTTAATTCCACATGACATATTTTCAAGGTAGGAGATATCCCTCTATTGTAAACAACTATGAGTTCCTATCTCTAGTAGATAAGAGCTCTTTTTTTTTTTATATGTAAGAATTCCCCTTTTTTTAGTGTGCCTATTATCTCATACTTTTAAGAATAGCTTACATCAAAAGATTAGTAGCAAGTATTGGTATAGATATGGTGAAAAAGAATCTTTGTATACTTTGCTGGCATGTAAATTGATGCAACCATTCTGAAAAACAGTATAGAGTTCCACAAAAGACTGAAAATAGAAACATTATATAATATTAATCTTATCAACCTATTGGAAGAAAATAAAATCCCTCCAAAAGTTTCAATCTGATGATAGAATAAAATGAAAGAAAATTCTTCAGAAATAATTTTTTTTATGGTGCTCAGGGTCTACTCCTGGCAGTGCTCTGGGGACTATACATAGTTTATGGGACTGAATTGGGTAAGCCATATTCAAAGAAATTACCTTAATCCTTGTGCTATCTTTACAGCCTTAGAAATGAACTGTAAAGGCATAAAACATATACTCAAATACTAAATAAGTGGTGGGGTTTATTTGTTTTATTTTTGTTTGTCTTGGCTTTGTTCGTTTGGGTCTCATCTAGTGAGGCTCAGGATTTACTCCTGTCTCTGCACTCAGAAAATATTTTGATAGAGCTCAGTGTACCAAATGGGATGCCAGAGATTGAGTTCAGGTCAACCTAGTGCAAAGCAAATGCCCTGTTTACTATTGCTCCAAGACACATCAAATGTACAAGAACACAGAACAAATAGTTAATAAAATAAGAAAGGGAACACAAGACAGAGGGAGTTCTCCACTTCAGAAACTGAAACTACAAAAGAATTCCAGAGATGCTGAATATGAAAAACATAATAAGCTGAATGGAAACCTCATGGAAAGGAAAATAAATATACTCAATCTTGCATAAAGAAAGAATATGTGAAATTGAAGATAAAATTCCAATAATGAGGTCAGAAGGGTAGTATAGTAGGGAGGGTGTTTGCCTTACCTTGCATGCAGCCAATCTGGGTTTGATTTACAGCATCCCAAGCCTGCCAGGAATAATTTCTGAGTGCAGAGCCAGGAGTAAACCCCTGGGCACTGCTGCGTGTGGCCCCCAAATAAACAAAACAAAACAAAAGCTTTTCAGTAATGACTCAAATGAAGGAGAAGAAAGAAATGAGATATAGGAAAAGAAAAGAAACTCTGAGCAATATATTCCATGAGAAGCAAAATATAAGATTAATAGATATGCCTAAGAGGGGTAAAGCAATCATGGCTGAGAAATTTCCAGACCTAAGGAAGAATAGACTTCCGGGAAGTTAATAGAATGCCCAAATTTCAAAATGCAAAAAGGCAAAAACCAAGAAACATCAATGTTAATTTATGAAAATTCCTGAGCTATGGAGATCATTCAAAAGAAGAGATCTGGAAAGTCTGGTTTTAATTTCCAGCTTAACGTGGTCTTCTTAGTACAGGTGAGAACAACCTCTGAGCAACACACCAAGAATAGGAATCTGAATACCACTGGGTTGGCCCCAAATAAAAAAGAAATAAAAGAGAGATCATAAAAAGTCAACAACAAAGAAAAGTTATTAAAGGCTTCTAAAGAAAGAATGCAATGATGCAATGCAGTCAGGCTGTCATCACATTTCTCAAAAGAAAGTCAATGGCCTAGCAGTAGAATAACAAATTTACAATTCTATAAGGTAAAAACTTCCAGTTAGGAATACTTCCTTCTGCAAAATTATCAATCATATCTGATGAGAAATAAAGGCTTTCTCTGATAAATGTTAAAGTAATTTACAACCACTAGACATGCACTACATAAATGTTGGAAGCAGTTCTAAAGAAAGAAAGAAAATAAGCAAAAGCACATACGGCCTTGATTGTGTTGATAATTAATAATACAGAAACAGAAAAAATAACCAAGAATAAAATGAAATAACAACCCACTAAAGGCAGGGAAGAGCCTGTTTAATTTTAAAATAATGAATTAATACCAGTAGAAAGATAACCATCTTAGATACAGTCAAATTAATTCAAACTTCAAGGTAATGAAAAAGTAAAAATTGGGAACAAAGGCACTTCTAAGAAAATTTGAAGCAACTGAGAGAAAACATCATCCAAAGTAAACGGAAGTTAGGAAATCATGAGAAAGAAACACCAAACATATGAAACAATCAGAAAAACAAAAGATAGAATAAAAGTATTTAAATCCATAGGTCAGTATAAACTCTAAATACAAATGGTTTGCATTCACCAATCAAACAAACAAGAATCAAAATATAAGAACAAAACAAAAACAGAGAGCTTGCATAAAATTGTTTTTAGATCAGGCCCCATCTATATTAAATAAACAAGAAATTCATGATTAAGGAAAACAAAGAGTCACAGTGAAGACTAAAGTATTTAAAGACAGTAACAGGAAAAAGTAGTAATTGAAATACTAATTAGAAGCCAGAGAGATAGCATGGAGGTAAGGCGTGCAGAAGGTCGATGATTCAAATCCCGGCATCCCATATAGTCCCCTGAGCCTGCCAGGAGCAATTTCTGAGCACAGAGCCAGGAGTAATCACTGAGCATCACCAGGTGTAGTCCAAAAACAAAAACAAAAAAAGTTATGATATTATATATAGGTACTTTATGGACTATAACTCAGATACTTGATATGATAAAAGTGTCTGCCCAGACAACATAAGAAAAATTAGGAATTGAAAGACAATTCCTGTACCGTTTCACTCTTATTGGGACTACAAAAAGCCAATGCAAATGAACTGATAAGGAAAAAAAAAAAGAAAGAAACAAAACAACTCTGGGGAAAGGGTTAATGGTAGAGGCAATAGAAGGAGATGGTCATAAATTTTTGCAATCATAAATGACTTTATATTTTTTCTTTACATATAAAGATATAATTTCAGGAAATTGTATCATTATTATTGAGATAAGATGACTTCCAATAGTGTTAATATTTATGGTTTAGGCATACAACGTTACTATACTAAACTTCAGTGAAAGTGTTAAGATCAAAGGGTTCATTTGACAGTGGCGTGGTATGGTAACTTCAGTGGTAGACAAGCTAGGAGATTCAGGACCAGAGCAATAGCACAGCAGGGAGGTTGTTTGCTTTGCTAAGTTCAATCCCAGGCATCCCATATGGTTCTCTGAGCCTGCCAGGAGCAATTTCTGGGAAATTACTGAGAGAAACCCCTAAACACCACCAGGTACGGCCCAGAAACAAGACCAAAAGAAGGGGTGTGTGATCTATATGCCCATATAAGTGTGAGTCTGTATTCTTGAAATCTTATACTATTGGACACCAATGGAAAACCAATACAATTAGGTTTTTTAAAATAGCATGAAACAGAGGCTGAAGAGATAGCACATCGGTAGGGCGTTTGCCTTGTATGCAGAAGCACGGTAGTTCTTATCCCAGCATCCCATATGGTCACCTGCCAGGGATGATATTTGAGTGTAGAGCCAGGAGTAGCTCTGAGTGCTGCTGGGTGTGACCCCTCTAAAAAAAAAAATAGCATGAAACAGGGGCCGGAGCAATAGCACAGCAGTAGAGCATTTAACTTGCAACCTGACCCAGGTTGGATCTGGGTTCAATCCCTGGCATCCCATATGGTCCTACCAAGCCAGGAGCAAATTCTGAGTGCATAGCCAGGAGTAACCCCTGAGCGTCACTGGGTGTGACCCAAAAACCAAAATAATAATAATTAATAATTAATAATAATAATAATAATAATAATATGAAACAGATTGGAAATATAGTACATTGGGCAGAGGGTTTGCCTTGCATTCAGCTGACTTGGGTTTAATCCCCAGGACCCCATATGGTTCTGCAAGCCCATCAGGAGCAAACTCTGAGCACAGAGCCAGGAGTAATCCCTGAATATTGCCGATGTGGAAAAAAAAAAAAAGGGCCGGGCGGTGGTGCTAGAGGTAAGGTGCCTGCCTTGACTGCGCTAGCCTTGGACAGACCACGGTTCGATCCCCCGGCCTCCCATATGGTCCCCCAAGCCAGGAGCAACTTCTGAGTGCATAGCCAGGAGTAACCCCTGAGCGTCACCGGGTGTGGCCCAAAAACCAAAAAAAAAAAAAAAAGAAACTAGTCACTCTAAGTTATATGAACCACAAAGCTGATTTTTTACAATATTTTGCAAAGTTATTATTTACAATAACTAAGGAATTATTTACTGTAATTCAAGAATTATTTACAGTAACTAAGGTATAAATATCACATATGTGTCAATCAGCTGATGGTTGATAAGAATAATGTATAACATGAACACAATGAAATCCTATTCATAAAAATATGGAATTTTGCCACTTTCAGAACAATAAAAGTAAGCTGAAAGGATCATGTAAAGTCAAATAAGTCAGAAGAAAGACAATTTTTTTTTGTTTTTGGGCCACACCCAGTGACGCTCAGGGGTTACTCCTGGCTATGCGCTCAGAAGTCGCTCCTGGCTTGGGGGACCATATGGGTCGCCGGGGGATCGAACCGTGGTCCGTTCTACGCTAGCACTGGCAAGGCAGACACCTTACCTCTAGCACCACCACGCCGGCCCCGAAAGACAAATATTAAATAATCCTATTCCTGTGTACAATATAAAGAAACAAAGCTAATGAGTGAAAAAAAATTAAAACAAACCAGTGAACACAGGAAACAGATCTGAGGCAAAGGGGAGAGGTTCGGAGCAAAGATTGAGGGGGGGTCAATGTTTGTTTTATTTAAATATATATTATATATAAATATATCATGCATATTATAATTTTAAATGGATGAATGAAAATGAGATTATGACAATTTTGTTATATATAAAATAATTATAACAGTAGAACATTTTGAAAAGTCGGTGCTTTCAGAAAACTTATTTTTTTGTTTTTTTGGGGGTCACACCTAGCAGTGTTCAGGGGTTACTTCTGGCTCTGTGCTCAGAAATTGAACCTGGTAGGCATGGGGGACCATATGGATGCCGGGATTCAAATGTCCGTCCTGATCTGCTGCATGCAAGGCAAATACCCTACTGCTGTGTTATCTCTCCTGTCTCACAGAAAACTATTTTTAAGATGAAAACATGATTAAAATTTTTAAAAATTAGGGGCTGAAGAGATAGCACAGTGATAGGGCATTTGCCTTTCATAGGACCTATCTGGGAGCGACCCAATTTGATTCCTGGTAGGTAGGGTGCTTATCTTAGATGAGGTTTACTGAGGCTTGATTCTCAGCACAGCAGATGGTCTTAAATCCAACCAGGATGATTTCTGAGTACAAAATCAGAAACAGATCTTGACCACATTCAGATGTGACCCAAAAATAATTTTTAAAAATTGTATTCATAAAACATTTAAATATTAAGGGGAATACTTTATGAATGCTAAATTAATACTTGAAAACTTAAGTAAGGCATCATCTGTAACTACAAGTATAAAATAAAGTCTGACCACCATAATTTACAAATTTTGTGCCTTTTAAACTACAGTTCTTTCATTCATAAAGTGAGAATGAAACGACTCATTTTTCAAAGTTATTATAAAGATTAAATTGCAATATAAAGGACCTTGCCAAGTGCATAACACACATAACATAAGGCATTTCATTAAAATGATCAGTTCCTTATTTGTTTTCTACATAGACTCTATAGGCTGGTATGGCAGGATCCAGAGAGCTCAAAATGAAGCCCATCTGCTTTCAGCCAAGATTTACTGACTCGATCTAACAAGTGAAGGGGCCAAGAGCTATCAGCCCATCAAGGACTTGACAATAAGCAAACAAAGCTCCTTCTTCTTGAATGAAGAATCCAATTTGACCTTTTTAAAAATTATATTACTAGTATGCTACCTTTGGGATGAACAGGAAAAAATAATTCCAACATCTTTCATGCTTTCTTCACAGCAAATTATGAACTGTACAACATATGTGAGAAGTTCCTTTTCTCTTCTGTGAAGGCAGAGAACTGTTTGTATGGGTGAGAAAAATATGTCTTTCATTCTGAACAAAAGTGAGCAAGTGTTGCAGATAAACTACAAAGCGGGCATAATGGCGAATGTAGTAACCTGCAAATAAGCTACACTGAAGTTCGAACACATACAGTTTGCTTTGATTTAATGGACTAATATTAATGCACTCATTTCAAAGACAAATGTTTGGGGGCCCAGCTATTGCATTTACTGGCTCCTGTGTTTCAAAAGCATCAGAGCAGAACAGATTAGGAAAGTATCTAATCACAACATAAGATTAGAAATAGCTCAAAAATAGTTTCAGAATTCCTGCTTATCCAACACATCACATTGGGCTGTCCCAAATAAAAGGGATTGAACACTTTCAGAAAGGCCATAGATAAGTTGTCAGCTTTACATGCAGAAAAGAGGAGTTGAAGGTAAAAGAGAATAAGGAAAAAACCTGGTGAAAATATCATAAAATAACCTGAAATTGCTCAGTGCTTTTGCCTACAGAGAACACACAGCCCCAGACTTGAGATCTGTCACCTTTACAATGGTGTGAAAGCAATAGGCTTCAAACAAGCCCCAGTTCTTTTTATTTATTTATTTAGGTTTGGGGGCCAATCTAATGGCAGTCAGGGGTTACTCCTGACTCTGAGCTCAGAAATCACTGCTAGCAGGCTTGGGGACCATGTGGGATGTTGGAGAATCGAACCTGGGTCCATAACAGGTTGGCCACGTGCAAGGTGGCCACATCCACTTTGCTATTGCTCCAGCCCCTAAACCCCAGTTCTACATTTTCTCCTGAACTGTTGGGTAGTTGCAGCTGCCCCTCAGCATCTCCACTTACATACACTGCAAATATTTCAAGTTGAGACTGACTGTACCTAACCCTCAAGCCTCTACACTCAACCTAGTCCACTTTAAATATGCTCAGAATAGTGGCCTACCATTAAGCAGTATCATCCATTAGCAATTCTATCTTATAAATTGTGTTGCCTACCTCAAAATTTGGAGATGATGAGAATTCAGCAGATGAGATGGGGTATAAAAATGCAAAATATAACAAACAAAAAGTCCTGACAACACAATACACTATGGAATAGCTGTTGTTTACCCAGGAAAGTTGGGGTTGTCTGGGAACTCACTCCAGCTGCCCAGCTACACTATATATCACTAGTCCTACAAAAGGTCACAATTCGAAATCCATAGTAGAAGGTACAGCTTTTACTGAAGGAGACACTGTCCTAAAGTCAGGGATGACCAATATTTATCCTGGAAGGGACTCTAATATATGTAAATTACAGGAGCAGGTTGTCCAGTGGTTGATCAGACTCAGAAAAATGAACGACTTGTGTGGGATATGAGAATAATACCAAAAGACAACAGAAGTGAGAGCCAAGAGGACTTGTTCATGGTATGACGCTTACCACAGTGTGTATGTGTGGGGTGCAGTTAGATCAAAGATAGGGCCACTATGACAATAGTTGGAAATGATCATCAGGACAAGAACTGGTGCTGAAAGGTGGTAGTGATATGAATGATATCCTCAGTAACCAGTAATTGTATTGCAAACTATAATGTCTGAGAGAGAGAGAGAGAGAGAGAGAGAGAGAGAGAGAGAGAGAGAGAGAGAGAGAGAGAGAGGTGTCATAGAAGCAGGCTGGGGGCAGAAATGAGTAGTGAGAACTGTACCCTGGCAAAAAATGGATGTTGGAGCATTGTATAATTGAAACGCAACCATCAATAACTATAACTGAGTATCTCATGGTTATTCAATTAGAAAAAGGAAAGAAAAACAAAAACAAGTGACTATGGCATATGTTTTTGGAGCTGAGGTGTCTGTCTGCTGGATTGAAGGCCATTTCCTTTTCTTGCAATTACATGCTACCTGAATATCCAGAGATTGTGATCCTGATTTATTTGACCTTCGATTCCAGAGCAATGTGCTGAGATTGTGGATTTACTTACAAAATAAATAAATCCAGGGTTGAGAAAATAGCTCAAACAACTCAAATGTAGGCTTTGTGTTTTCCATACCTGGAAGCTTCAGGGTCTCCCAAGCACTACAGTAGAAACTTCCAAGCCCAATCCTGGATAAGTGAGCATTGGTGTATGTAGTCACCAAACAAAAACAATTTAATTTATCAATTACTTAACGATAAAATAAAATAGTAGAAAGAATTCTTCTTGAGATGATTTTTTGTTTGGTTTTTGGTTTGGGGGTCACACCCGGTGATGCTCAGGGGTTACTCCTGGCTATGCACTCAGAAATGGCTCCTGGTTTGGGGGACCATATGGGACGCCAGGGGAATCAAACCAGGGTCCATTCTAGGTTAGCACATGCAAGGCAAATGCCCTACCGCTTGCTCCACTGCTCCAGCCCCAAAGAAAAAAAATTCTTAACAATGAACCTAGTTCCTCTCTTGGTTCTTAAGCTGTGTCCATCTTCTTATTGCCAACTGTACTGAAATTTTAGTGCTGGAAGTAATCTAATAAATCATACACCTTTTTATTTTGTGATATAAAACCCACCACTATCCCATCCCCAAGGAGAGGATTATATATCCTGCCACTACAAACTGTGGGCCATCTCCTTTTCTCTCATTTTTAGAAAGCTATCCTTATGCAAACACAATCTCTCTCTGCAGTTCTTATTAGTTACGGCACATAAATCATTTCTTCCTCACTGAGCCAAAGGCCAAGAATTTTTCTGGCATTCCTGCCCTTAGATAGCATTCATTACTCCTCCCAATATCTGCTTCACCCCAAGGTCCAATTCTGCACCTTCATATTCAGCGTCCCTCATGTCTCAGCCACTTTTCCCATGATCTGAGACTTTCTGGGAATCATATTACTCCACAAACAGATGCAAATTTCCTAGTAGCATAAGGACAACAAATCAGTTAGTTACAAGGTACTTGCGAAAGACATCATGGGAGGTAGAACCTTGGTGGGAAAGTCAGAAAATGCTGCTAGAAGGGAATTTCTATTTGATGAAAATCTAAAAGTAAAGAGGATATTCACCAAGGGAGGAAAACACAGTGCAGGCAGAACAAGAGTGTCTCCCTGAAACAGGGAGAAGGGAGAAAAGAGTGTTGTCACTTGGGTGTAGAGAACAGAAGGGTTCTTCTGCAGGGAAAAGAAATGTGGCTCTGAATTGGAGCCTCCATGTGAGAATTCTTTATCCTAAAAGCAAGCAAAATTCAATGACAGATCCAGAGCAACAAGCTAACATGGCGGTGGGCCAGGTTTAGTCTAGGTTTCTAGAATAGTGGGACCTGATAAGATAGGACAGCAGTGGATGGAAGAGACTAGACTGGAGGGAAGTTTTGTAATAGAATTGAACAGATCAGATATTGCCCAAGGAGACAGAAAATACCCAAGATGATTCCTAGACTTCTAAGTGAATTACAGCATATGATGATGAAAACCCTTTTCTAGAAAACAACATTTGGGAGGAGGAGAAGATTGTGAGCTTACAAACCAATAATCTGATTATAAGCCAATCATCTTCATGCAGAC
Source organism: Suncus etruscus (assembly GCF_024139225.1). NCBI lineage: Eukaryota > Metazoa > Chordata > Mammalia > Eulipotyphla > Soricidae > Suncus > Suncus etruscus. The sequence goes on along the minus strand of NC_064867.1, from coordinate 25,988,478 downwards.
AGCCAAGTTCAATTTTCAGGCATCCTACAAGCACACACAGAAAGACTTGCTGCGGGGCCGGGCGGTGGCGCTAAAGGTAAAGGTGTCTGCCTTGCCAGCACTAGCCTAGGACGGACCGCGGTTCGATCCCCCGGTGTCCCATATGGTCCCCCAAGCCAGGAGCGACTTCTGAGCGCATAGCCAGGAGTAACCCCTGAGCGTCAAATGGGTGTGGCCCAAAAACCAAAAAAAAAAAAAAAAAAAAGAAAGACTTGCTGCCAAAATCCACATAGAAATTCTATCTTGTAATGGAACTAGTAGAGGGTTTTTGGTAGGTGCTTAGGTCATGAAAATGGGAGTTCATAAATGACACTAGTGCTCCTATGAAAATATCTGGGATGCTCCCTGGTTACCCTCTACCCTGTGAATATTCAACCATAAAGTCCATAGCTCATAGGTTAGAAGGTACTCTTCCTAAATGGTAAAACTTTTGTCCCCTTTATTTAGACTTTTGGCTTCCAAAACAGTAAGAAATAAATTTATGTTGTTTCTAAGCCAGCTTATATGACATTTTGTTATAGAAATTGAATCTGACAGAGATAGGAAAAAAGTTTAAAAATGTACTTAGAGGCTCCTTGGGGGGGGGAAATGATGGTGGTAAAAGGGCTAATATATGGCTCTTTAAAAATTATACTTTCAGATAGAAAAGGCTGTTGTAATTACTATGATAAAATAGCTCAACTTTTAATATCATATTTAATAGTCAGAAATATTAAGATTCAGCTTCACATTATCAAAGCAATTTAGCTGTCAATGTTACCTATATTTAATTATAGAAATTTCTTCACAGTATTGAGGTAGAATTCGTGTCCTCTTTCTTAAATTCTACAGGGATTATCTTTCCCACCTGCTTCTAAAAGATTAAAACACTTTCTCTACCAAGCACACAAAGACATGGGGCAAAGGCCTTTAGTTCTCCCCAGAGATGTCTTTTGAACTATTACTAACATTTTATGGCTTATTTTAGAGACATTCAAAAATGGAAAACTTTTTGATATACTCTCAAGATAGAAACATCTGGCTCACTGGGAAGAGCTAAAAAGTTTTTTGTTTTGTTTTTGGGTCACACTAAGCAGTGCTCAAGGATTCCTTCTAGCTCTGTGCCCAGCGATCATTCCTGTAGAGATGGATTGTCAAGGGGTTATATGTGATGCTGGAGGCATAAAATGGAGTTGGCATTGTAAAAGGGAATCACTTTGCCTGCTGAAGATCATTCCAGTCCCAGGGCTAAACATTTTTTAATGTTACTTAAACCAAGATTTAGTGAAGCTTCTATTATTATTACCTAGAGGGAAAAAGCTTGCCTCAGCAACTCAGATGGAATGTTCCAGATCTCACCATAATTTGGGGAGGGGCACGTTTGGATGTGGGGAAAGTCTTTAGGTTTTACTTTGTATTTAGAGCAAACATAAGGACCCATATGAAGACTGTTTCTTTTTTTTTTTTTTTTTTTTTGGTTTTTGGGCCACACCCTGTGACGCTCAGGGGTTACTCCTGGCTATGCGCTCAGAAGTTGCTCCTGGCTTGGGGGACCATATGGGACACCGGGGGATCGAACCGCGGTCCGTCCTAGGCTAGCGCAGGCAAGGCAGGCACCTTACCTCTAGCGCCACCGCCCGGCCCCATGAAGACTGTTTCTATGACTCAAGTAGAACTCAAATATTAATCTAATTCAACTTTGTGGTTGGTGTTCATTAAGAACATAGGAAAGGGGCCGGAGAGATAGCATGGAGGTAAGGCGTTTGCCTTTCATGCAGGAGGTCATCGGTTCGAATCCCGGCGCCCCATATGGTCCCCTGTGCCTGCCAGGAGCAATTTCTGAGCCTGGAGCCAGGAATAACCCCTGAGCACTGCCGGGTGTGACCCAAAAAAAAAAAAAAAAAAAAAAAAGAACATAGGAAAAAAAATTCAATGATTCTGTCTGAACTAAAACCTTTCTTTCCTTAAGCCATTAAAGAGATGTTTTAGGACAGCTTCTTATCACATGAAATTTGTCTCTAATCCTTAATAAAACAATAAATCTTGCTCATGTCTCTTGGCCCCCAAGATCTTTCATTTGCAACAGATAGAAATGCCCGAGCCAGAGGGAAGCAGGTGTTTTTTATCTTTCATGAAAACTGAGTACAGCTCTTTCAACCCATGCAGACTAAAATATTGCAGAGGGACTATATGCAATTCATTTTTACAATATCATTGCCTATAAAAGTGCTGCTCTCATAAAAGATATGAGAAAAGATACTTAATAATTGAAGAAATTCAGGAATTCTACAAACCGAGATTACAATGAGACTGGAACAATAATACAGTGGGTTGTGTTTGCCTTGCACACACCAGACCAGAATTTGATCCTGGCATTCTATGTTTCCCCTGAGTCAATAAGGAGTAAATCCTGGTTGCGGAGCCAGGAGTAATCCCTGAGCACTGTGGGGTGTAGCCCAAAAACCCAAAACAAAAAAAAATAAAGTAAAAAATGCCCCAAGATAACAAGTTCTGCCCATGTTAACATCTGTGTCACTATTTACATAAGCAAACAGGGCAGTATGATTGTATTATCAGATTAGAAGTGTTGTATATGCAAACATTTTATGGGATTATTATGTTACTGATCCTACCCTGATTGTGATTGTGCCCTACCCTAGGGTGTGACCTGGCATTCTGCCCCCACCCTAGGGTGGTACCTGATTCTGTTTCCACCATTGGGTGGTATCTGATCCCACCATTAGGTGGTACCTGATTCTGGGGGATTAAAACAAGGGTCTGTGGAAGGCTAGGGGCTTTTGGCTGGAACTGATGCTGAGGCTTTGGACTTCAGTCTTGTCCACCGAATAAAGCTAATATTTCCACAAGCCTGACTGTCTGCGAGCTGTTTACCCGCCGCTTCACCTCAGAACCCGCGGCTGAACAGGGTGGCAGACGCGTGCTCTGAGCTGCAGGGGAAAAACCTCATCCTCCATCCCTCCATCAGCCAACCTCTTCAGGGGCTGACTTGCAACAAGAAGAAATATAGAAGAGTAAAATAATACATGTGACAAATTTTGTTGAGATATATCAGTCCAATGTCTAATTCAAAATGTATCATACACATATGGTTATCTATATCTATAGATATAGATATAAATATACACATAATACAAAATATATCCGTACAAACATGCTCTCTGGCTCTAAATATCATTCCTAGTCACATTTAAAACAGGTTCATGGGGCCAGGGAGATTGCTTAAGGGGCTAGCATACATTGCTTGTACTTGGGAGCCTTAGGCTTCATCTTTTGCAACACCAGGTTTACTCAGTTTACACCAGTTTACACCAGGTTTACTCAGTGACCCCTGAGCAGAGAGTTGGGAGTCGAGTCTTAGCATTTCTGTATGACACTAAAATAAAAAACAGAATCACTGTGATGTCAGGACAGCTGTTACATGCTATTTCTTGGTCAGAAGCCTTTGTTTTTAGGAGAAAAAAGTACCATCAACACAAATCATTCAAAAATTAATGATCATGCTGGAGTTTCTGATATCTCACCATTGGAACACATAGAAAATTAGGTTGAAATTGCTGAAGCTTCTTTGATGTATAAATGGGAGACAACAGTTCAGAATATCGTCATGCAGCTCAAATTATGGTCTACAAAATTCATCTTTCAGGGACGTCCTCATTGTCTCGATGCCATGGACTGTCATTACTATTCACCTAGGCTACATAGCTATTATAATGTATTAGGGCCTTGGTTTTATATGTGATCCACAATGGCCTGAAACCTTATTAAGTTATATAAATCTTTTTTTTTTTTTTTTGGTTTTTGGATCACACCCAGCAGTGCTCAGGGGTTCCTCCTGGCTCCATGCTCAGAAATCACTCCTGGCAGGCTCGGGAGACCATATGGGATGCCGGGATTTTAACCAATGACCTTCTGCATGAAAGACAAACACCTTCCCTCCATGCTATCTCTCCGGCCCCATGTTATATAAATCTTAATAGACTCTTCTCTCCTACAGTATTTATTACTAACAAGTTGACCTTTAGACCTCACCTACCTTATGAATCCACCCTACAGAGTTCTGTTCTCTTTGAATGGTGATGGGTATTTCTATGACAATTCTTACTATAAAGAGCACTGAATTAAGAGACAAGCAAAATTCAAATGGAACAACAGATATAAATCTTGTGAAAATGGACAAAATATCTATAGAATAAATGATCAAATTCCTCTAGGCTCCTCACCAACCTTGGCTTACTGTAATAACCTGTGTTTTCCATCTCTCTCTCTCCCTCCCTTTCTCTCTCTGGTTTTTTTTGGGGGGGCCACACCCAGAAGTGCTCAGGGGTTACTCCTGGCTCTCTGCTCAGAAATCGCTCCTGGCAGGCACCATATGGGATGCCAGAATTCAAACCACCATTGGTCCTGGGTCGACTGCTTGCAAGGAAATACCCTACTGCTGTGATACCTCTCCAGCCCTGTTTGCCATCTCTTTAAAGTCACCTGTATCACAACACATCTATACCTGAACACTTCACATCCAGAATTTATTCAGTTATATACATTGTCAACTATTGTGCTTCATTTAGGCTTGGCACTGGAGAAAAAGTAACAAATGAAAGTAGTGTTCCTGGAATTGGGGTGAGATAATATTTTTCACTTAAAAAAGAAAATTCTGACTGAAGATCTTGGATTGGAGTGTAACAAGCAAATATTATTGTGCTAGTTTGAGAGAGATCATATACCTTGGTAGATGAGGAGAAAAGAATGTACTGATTCTCTTTTAGAAGTAGAACCAAATAGGTTTATTAAGGAATCTCAAAGGAGAGAAAGTCTTGCCAAGTTGACTTCCAAGTTTCTGATTTTAGCTCTCATGTTGATTCATGGCACAGTGGCAGGCAAATTGGAGGTAGGGATGATAAAGCTGATGATGAACACAATGCTTTCAACAAACATTACACATTCAGGTGGAGATACCAAACAGACAATTTAACTCACAAAGCTAAAATGCACTGTGAACAGTACTTGGGAGCTACTAATAAATAGGTTGTGTTTGAAGTTGCAGAAGTAAATATTAATCAAGAGAGAAAGCATACTGTCCCATAAGAGTTCACTATCTTTTCCTATTTGGTTCTGGTTTTCATGTAAAAAAGAAAAAAGCATCAACACCAATGGAGCTGATCCTAAGAGCAGTATTCCTTGGATAGTCATTAAATATTTGGTTCTCTTTAGGAATCACTGAGTACAAATCAAGCTTCCTGTGTGCCCAGAGTAATATTTATTGGGCAACTTGATTACTCAACTCACAAGGCTGTTGGGTTTTGGGGTGCCCACATTCAATAGTACTGGGGTGGCTTGAGATAGTTTGAGCTATCTGTGCTGGCTTTGTTCTTACTGCCCCACCTTGGAGGTGGTCTCTGTACTCAATAAAAATGACAGTTCTGGCAGGCAGCTAACTCTCCATATGAGATAGAATATTGCCAGATTACATATGTTTCATTCTCAGCCTGGTTTAGATTATTTCATGTGTGATCCTGCTTTAGACTCATTCACCTGGGGTTGGAGATATGGTGTGTAGGGTGATTTTACACTGAGGGGGGATTACTATCTGGGTGCAGAGCTATAATTCATTTATTCCCAGTGATAAAAGTTGAACCATAGGTGCTGGGGATTGAACCCAGTGCTTTGGCATGCAAAGTATGTCCCCCAGCCTTTGAGCTATTTACTAGTCTAAGAAATGTGTTTTTAACTGGGCTTATTTTATCTAAGGCTTAAGGAATATAGGCTTCAGATAGGCTACAAGTAAAAGATTTCTTTGCTAGAATGAGGAGTGTATTTTAAAGCTCATAAATGGAGAAACAGATATATTCCAGAGAAAAATTATTGTGTGTATGTATTAAAACCAGTTTCACAACTATAGGGCATTTGTTCTGCAATTGGATTCCATTCCTTACCACTTAGGACAATATTCTTTAAGTATGTGGAACACAACAGAAATTAAATATATGGTAAACTATATTATTAGAGATACAATAAAAGCAGTAATAAGAGTGAAATTTGTATGCCATGCCAAAATCAAATCTAAGCTTCCTGCATGCAAAGAATGTGCTTTAGCCCATTGGGCACTTTTAGATGAGAGAGAGAGAGAGAAGGAAAGAGAGAGAGAGAGAGAGAGAGAAACTGTACCAAAACAACTAATTGCAGGTAAAAGATACACCTCACTCTAATATTAATGATAAGAAGACTTGAACAGAAAATACAAGGCCACAAACCAGTGGAAGAAAGAAAATAGTAAAATAATCAAAGAAGAAAGCAAAAATAATTAAAGAGTTAGTTTAAATTAGAGGGCAAAATATTCATCATTAATTTTATTATTAAAGTTAGTAATATTACTAACAAGATTTTCAAATTGTTGGCAGAATCAAGAAAAAAAATAGTATTCAGACTGAAAAGAATGAAGTAAAGCCATCACTAAATGTGAATCATATTCTGTAGAAATATAATAAATAAATATAGTAAAGAAGCAGACTACAAAATGGATATCTAAATATTTGTCACATTTTTGTGTTGGGAGTAGTGCCACACCCCCACAGTGCTCAAGGGTTATCCCTGGCTCTGTGCTCAAAAGTGATCCTTGATGGTACTTTGGGGACTATACTAAATGTGAGGGATCAAAATAGGGTGGACCACATGCAAGACAAGTACTTTCACTGGCCTATTTTCTCGGACCCCCAAATGTGCTAAGTTTTTATAGATAAACAATGAACAGAAAGAGAACTGAAGAAAACAATGCCATTCATAACCTCATCACAAAGTACAAAACATAGTTAAAAAATTTAATCCAGGAAGTTATAATCTACCATCTAATTTAAAAATGACTAGGGTAATTATATAGCATTTCAACAGATAATGTATATATGGCCCACAGACACATAAAAAGACACTCTTTATTACTTGTCATTAGGGAAAAGAAAATTAAAGCCACAATGAGATATCACTTCACAGTGGTGAGGGTGCCGATTAGCAGGAAGTCGAAAACAAAACCAACAAGAGCTGGCAATAAATGATATGGAGAAAATGTAACCCCTTGTATACTGTAGGTGGGAATGTAAATTGATGCAGACACTACAGAAGATAGTATGGAGACTCCTCAAAAATTAAACACAGGGGGCCCAGAGAAATAGCACAGCAGTGTTTGCTTTGTAAGCAGCCGATCCAGGACCAAAGGTGGTTGGTTCGAATCCCGGTGTCCCATATGGTCCCCTGTGCCTGCCAGGAGCTATTTCTGAGCAGACAGCCAGGAGTAACCCTTGAGCACTGCTGGGTGTGGCCCAAAAGAAACAAAAACAAAAAAACAAACAAAAAAATTAAACATAGGACTATCACAAAAACCAGTGAGACCTCTTTTTAGATATAAACCCCCCAAAATAGGAAAACATGAATTTGAAAACATGCATCCCTGTGTTCATTGCAATAACCAAGAAATGAAAACACCTCATGAGTGGATAACAAGGTCATGTCTGTAGATTCACAGCAGAATATTTCTCAGCCATTGGAGATGAAATCTTGCCATTCACAACCTACGTGGATGAATTCGAGGTAATTACAATAAGTGAAATAAGTCAATTTTAGAAAGACAAATACATATGATCTCATTAATATGTGGAGTAAATAAACAAAATCAATGAACATAAAACCAAACCTTTAGATTCTGACAACAGAAAAGTGGCTACCCCAGGAAGAAGTGATGTGGGAAGGCTAGACCAGAGAGAGATGACCAATCTATTGTCAGCAGTAAGTAATGAAAGAAAAATTGGATGGTATGAAATAAACAGCTGCTGAGATGAGAAATTATACCCATGAAGCTAGACAGTTTGCAAACTAATATGTCATCAAAAACTAAGTCACTTAGGCCAGACAGCCAGTATAGGGACTACTATATTACTTGTTTTATACATAGCCAACCCAGATTTGAAATTCAACATGTCTTACAGTGACCTGAGCATTGCCAGGAGTGATCCCTGAGCACAGAGCATCAGGTAAACCCTGAGCATCATCATATGTGGTTACCAAATACACAAAAAAGTCACTGATATATATATATATATATATATATATATATATATATATATATATATATATATATATATATTTTTTTTTTTTTTTTTTGGTTTTTGGGCCACACCCGGTGTTGCTCAGGGGTTACTTCTGGCTGTCTGCTCAGAAATAGCTCCTGGCAGGCACTGTGGGACCATATGGGACACTGGGATTCGAACCAACCACCTTTGGTCCTGGATCGGCTGCTTGCAATGCAAACACTGCTGTGCTATCTCTCCGGGCCCAGTCACTGATATTTTAAGTGATCACAAACAAACAAACAAAAAATAAATCTTCCTTCAGTATTCCAACTGGAAGGTCACAGTTGTGACCTTCAGTACTCTAATTGTGAGGTCACTATGACTTATTTCTTCCCCTAGATGACGAGGAGCTATTTTATAGAAACGAATGATTAGAGATAACACAAAGCAGGTCCTAAAATGAGACTTTATTAACTCCTTTATAACTGTCCAACTAAGCTTCTTTTGATTAGCCATCCCCTGTCTACACCTCCTTTTTCTCATTCTCTGAGACATTTGTTCAGCAGAGCTGGAGCAAGTTTCAGAGAAGAATCAAATATATTTCTCTTGATGGAAACATGAGCTTATCAGAAAGTTAAGAATTTGATATGATGTTCATAACTGCTTTCAGATCTTTTCCAAATGGCTATACACTGGGAAGGAAGCCCAGTTCAAGTCAGGGAAGTTGAATGCATTGTATCATGTTTTAAAAGTGTATGGGGGGGGGGCGGAGAGATAATATTGAGGTAAGGCGTTTGTTTGCCTTGCATGCAGAAGGTCGGTGGTTCGAATCCCAGCATCCCATATGGTCCCCTGAGCCTGTCAGGAGCGATTTCTGAGCATAATCAGGAGTAATCCCTGAGTGCTGCCGGGTGTGACCCCCCCCCCCAAAAAAAAAAGAAAAAGTGTATGAGGGGCCTGAGCAATAGCAAAGTGGGTACAACATTTGCCTTGCACTATGCCAACCCAGGTTTGATCCCTGGCACCCCATATGGTTCCCCCACCCAGCCAGGAGTGATTTCTGAGCACAGAGCCGGGAATAACCCTGAGTCAGCTGGATATGGCCCCAAACCAAACCAAACCAAAACAACAACAACAAAAAGTGTACAAATGGCTAGAGAGATATTATAGAGGATAAGGCACTTGCCTTGCATGTGGTCAACCTAGATTTGAATTCCCAGAACCGTGTATGGTCCTCTGAGTCTGCTAGAAGTGATTCCTGAGTGCGAAGTCAGAAATGAAACCTAAACACTGCTGTTAAGCATCCAAAATCCAAAAATAAAAAATGTACAAGCAATATACTCATAACCACACCCTCACAAATGCATAGTGTTGAAATAAAAAGGGGAAAGGAAGAACATAATTCTCAGTTCACTGTTCCAGCCCATTTTTCTTTCACCTTGACCATTGCTTACTCCATTGTCCCCTGTTATAAGGAGGGGAAGGAAGGAAACCACCCCACCCCACCCACAAGAGGTAGCAGATAATATTTAGAGCACCACCACCTAAGCCTTTGGCTTTCCACTTAAAAACAAACAAACAAATAAATAAAAACAAAATATGAGACTTGGAACCCAATAGCTTCTCTGTAATTTTTGTGACATCTTGCCAAAGTCAGAGATAACTGGGCCAGCCTCCCTCCTACAGTGAGTTTGAACTTTTGGTTCTTGTAAAAAATCATTCAAGCAACTCATAAAAACAATTTCCTCGAGGATGGTCCTTAATGATTTTCATGTTCCAAATTATGCATCAAAATTTTAGAGGATTTTCTATAGACTGACCTTTGCTTTTACTTCCTAGAAGAGTTTTATTCAAGTAGGTTATCTCCTATAAATACAGGACACGGCTAATTTCTTCCTGTGCAGTTCTGTGGTTCTAGTTACAAGCATGAAGCACAAGTAATTTGTGACTCTTTATAGAAATACATTTATCTTTTACCACTGCTATACTTTCTCTCAAATGAGCCATTTCTTTTACCAATTTGGTACAATTCAGAAAGTCAGTTTTATAGAAATGTCTTCTTTGTCACTGGAAGGGATAGAGTGTTATAAAGCTCAAAACAATGAAATGAAAATGAGTATATGAGTTTACACAAAATTAGACATTTGGATAATTTCTTTTTAATGCTGAGACTCCCACATAGAGGGCCTACGACTAGAAATCCTAACTTTTGATCGGCTAAAAAAGACTGAAATTTTCACTGCTTCACCCCCCCCATCTTTCATCTAAAAAAATGACTAATTACTTCTGAATGATCTTGACAGCTCTTTCACGATATGTTGAAGGTTTTCATATTTACAATTACAAAAGGTTTCCTGTTTTCCAAATTCTAGTGATATTAGCATACGCATACATGCAGACAAGGAGACATGGATATTTTGAGAGCCTGATATTTTCGCTTGTCGAAACAGTAATAATTTTAGAATTTGCAGTTGAGATTCTGAAAAATTATCAAGGAATCCGCAGCATGACTCACAATGAGTAGTTCGGTAGTTACTTGGTAAAAAGAGAATCCTGTGGTTTTATTCTAGAACTTTAGATTCCATCAGCACTGAAATGTCCCAATAAATCCCCACACACACCTGTTCACTTCTCTGATTGCCAGATCTCAATAGTCACAAGCAGGTGACTTGTGACAGGAAAACCAGCAGATCTTTGAAGCCACCCAACAACATATCCACTAACTTAGAGACAATAGAAACAAAATAATACCTGTTCTTCCGCTCTTTGGTTTATCAGCAGCGATAAATATTTCCTAATGGCATGGAGAGGATATTTTTTGAAGTAAGAGACTCTAGACTGGGGCAACAGATTCTCCATGGCCAGCAAAGCAAGAAAAAAGTCCGTGTCTGTCCCACCCTGTCAGCCACCATATGAACTTCACAAGCTTCCCACTTCTGCAGATGCCTGGAGATTTGCTCGCTGTGTAGACCACTTGCTTATAAACAAAGCGAATGTTCTTCTTGCTTCTTCCTCTTTGGGGCTGAGTCTCTGGTGAAACCAGGCAGCCAAGTAGGAACTCGATCTAAAAACACCCAGAAATACAGTGTCCACAGGGCTGTCAGAGAGCCAGCAGGAATTCAGACGCTAGTCCACAGAATGCAAATGGCTTCGTGGTAGTGCTGCGACTGTCCTATTTCTAGAACAAGCGTTCTGGTGCAAGCTATGTTAATATTAGCTAGCTGATGACTTTCCACACCCACAGGCTCTAGGGAGGTTGCATCTGAATTTCTTTTGACAGCCCTTCTGTCTCTTAAAGAGGACATGACATGTGGCTTTTCCCATTTTCTCTTTCTAGATGTCTTATCATTGAGAACACGTTCAGGCTGCCTGGAACGGTCTCTTAGTACTTCAGTGTTAATTTAGTCAGTCTGGAAGAGTATTGTTTTTGGAGGATTCTGAAAAAAAATTAACAAATGGCCTCTCTCCTCACTGTAATCTGGGAATTGTGGGCACTGAGAGCTCTAGCAGGACATTATGCAGCTGCATTATGCAGCATCCTCTGTGACCACTTACTTTTACATGGATTGAACAATTGAGGCAACAGAGCTTGCTGTGAGTTCAAAGGCTCCTCTTCAAATCTTTATCTCAGATCCACAGACTGAATCCTGGAACAGTTCGTTTCCCCAGGGTTTATTCTGAGTCCAAGGGAAAGAGAAATGTCATATACACTCTATAAGAAGAGAGACCTCTGCTTTTGATTAAATAGAACATAAGAGATTTGAGGTCTTAGAGGAGCTGAAATCGTGAACCTTAGAAGTTCAATATTTTCTTCCTGTGCAAGAGAAACCCCCAGCAAAATCTGGATAGTCTCCAACTCCACCTGATGTTTTATATTATTCTAATGCTTTTCGCTTTGCGATGGTCAGTTCACTTATCTGATAGGAATATTTGTGAAGAGTTGTCATAAAGTACGCAGAACATCATGAAAACTCAGAGATTTGTTTTCAAGTAGAGAGAGCAAGCGAGCTGGGCATTTTCTCTGCTACAGAGGGTTGAACTTGGGGTGAAGGGTAAGCAGAGGGTGGGTCCAGCTCCAGACTGAAGGCCAAGCCACACCCCTAGAAAGCCTCTCTGCCTGTCCCAGCTGGCTCTCTGCCTTAGGGAACACACCTGCAGGCTAGCTGTGCTATGAACATCCCAGGGCTATCTGCCAGTCTGGCTAAAGGCCCACTTGCAAGGTGATCTTCCTCTTAACAGGCCAAGCTGGCAGTACTGAGCAATCATTTACATAACACTGCAGAGACTGACTTCTTGGAGAGGCTCTGCCCTCCTTTCCCCTGTTCAGGTGTATCCCACCTGCTGCCTAAGGCTGCCAGAGGCCGTGCATGCTGCATTCTAATGAGGCCAGAGAGCAGCACAGTGCTGGCCACCAGAATACACAGGGCTCAGCCGACTGTGTGTTCTGCTAACCTTTAACCCGGAAACATATGACCCTTGGCAACCCTTGCATCTGACCAGCTCAGACCCAGGAAAAATGGTGTGTGTGCGTGTGTGTGTGTGTGTGTGTGTGTGAGAGAGAGAGAGAGAGAGAGAGAGAGAGAGAGAGAGAGAGAGACAGAGACAGAGACAGAGACAGAGAGACAGAGAGAGAGAGAGAGAGAGAGAGAGAGAGAGAGAGAGAAAATTTGGGGATAATAAAAGATATAGTTTTAAGACTCCTTTGAGGAATCCTCAAGCTGCCCTTCCACTCATCTCTCTTTTACCAAGACCTCCAGATATGCCTTTTTCATGGGCAAAAGCCAATAGTTCCAAACAACACTCAAAACACAGCTAGGGATCAAGCATCCTCCAGCAGGCAGGCATAGAGCAGCCTTCATTTCAAAAGAAGTGGCTCTTGATCACCTCTCCCTGAGCTGAGGAGAGGGACTGGAAGAAAGCTGGGAGGGAGAGGAAGGAAATGAATAATCCTATGCTCCAAATTTTGTTCCAGTGAAGTTGAACAGCAATAGAACAGCTAGTGTAACCCAATGCAACCAAAATTCCAATAGGTGTTTAATTGATAACAGATGTAAATTTTTTCCAGCATTATTGGATCTTTGGATGGAAGAACTGTGCTAAATTCTTTATATGGAATTGATGTCATCCTTTAACACCCTATGCTGGTCTGAGGCTTAGAAAGGGCAAACAACTTGCCAAAATCACACAGCTGCAAAGCAGAGGAGAACAGATCCCAACTAGACAGGGACCCCTGACTTTTTATACTAGTTAAGAACAAGGCACAGTCTCTTAGCCCATATTCAGAAATGAATTCCCACGGACCTGCCTCTAGATTAACTTTAGGAAGGAAGGAGAGGCATGACCTCATGACAAAGACATATAAATGTCAACTGGTAAAAATGGTGACTCAGAAAGATCCTGTGCCTAGTGATAACCAGTCACATTACTTCCTACTGGGTATTACTTATAAATAAGAATGCCTATTTACCTAACGTGTAAAGGTCCTTTTTTTTTGTTTTGTTTTGTTTTGTTTTGGGGCCATACTTGGTGATGCTCAGGGGTTACTCTTGGCTATGTGCTCAGAAATCGCTCCCAGTTTGGGGGACCATATGGGATGCTGGGGGATTGAACCACAGTCTGTCCTAGGTTAAACACATGCAAGGCAAACACCCTACCACTTGTATCACCACTCTGGCCCTAACGGTCCTTTTCTGATTTGAAAAAATGATTTCACATCTTGAAAGAGACCCAACTCATCTCAGTTTCTACTGGATACATGTTACCATGATCCAACTCTCTTAGTATTAATACCAGCACACTAGGGTTTTACACCCTGTTTTTCAGATGAGAATCAATAGAGCCTTTGTGTCCATAGTCTGGGGGACTCTGCTGTCTCAGCCTGGAAGAGTGCCTTTTGGACTGCATTGACTCAGTTGCCTTGGAGAAAAGCAGCTGACCAGAGTCTGGTGGCTACAGTGTCCACCTGCAAAAAACGGAATGAGCACAGTTGTTATCTGCCTCAAGTACCAAGAGATCTATTCTGTTCTTGCTAAATGATACTCCAGAGTCAAAACAGAGTCAAGCTATTTGTGTAGCTCACTCCCACCTCATGTTCCCAGTTCAAAAGTAAAATCAGCCAAAGAACTCATAAACTGGGGCCAGAGAAGTAAAACAATGGGTAGAAGAGAAGAGATGAAGTCATGAAATTTTCCTATACATGGATGGACATGGAAACTATTATGCTGAGTGAAATCAGAGAGAGAGAAACAGACACAGAATAGTCTCACTCAAAAAAGAAAAAAAGAATAGTCTCACTCATTTATGGGTTTTAAGAAAAATAAAAGACATTATTGTAATAAAAACCAGAGGCAATAGAGGCATGGGCTGAAAGAACCAACTCATGATATGAAGCTTACCACAAACGGTGGTGAGTGAAGTTAGAGAAATTACTACACTAAAACTATTATAATAATGGTAACAAGTGAGAGAAGTACTATGCCTGTCTTGAATACAGGCAAAGGGTCAGGGAGTAGGGAGATGGGGGGCATTGGTGGTGGGAATGTTGCACAGCTGAAGATTACTGTTGTTTTTTATAACTGAGACCCAACTGCAAACACGTTTGTAATTTTGAAATTATTTTACATTTTAATAAAATAGGAAAAAAAAAGAAAAAGAAAAACAATGGGTAGAGTGGTTGCCTTGCATAAGGCCGACCCAGGTTTGATAGCCAGCATCCCATTTGGTCACACAACACCACCAGGAGTGATTTTTTGATTGCAAAATCAGGAGTTACCTCTTACTTGACTTACTGAAGGGGAGAGGCAAAGAGAAAAGAGAGTAGCCCAGTGCTGAATCCAAGCACTGCCGAATGTAGCCCCAAAACAAACAACAAACAACAAAACAAAACAAATGCCAACCCCCCCCAAAAAAAAGGAAAGAAAAAGAAAAAATATCACAAACCCAGGAAAGTCATTGACTACTGCTGCAGCTCTGAAAGAATATCCTTCTATTCTGTTTTACCTCTAAGAATCCCCTGTGGTTTCACAAATAGCAGGAAATCTGGGCACTTGCTCTTTGCTCAAAGAGCAACATTAAGAGGCAAAACAAAGTCAGATAAATCTTGGGTGTGGGGTAAACAGAAGTCTATTTTACAGATTATTCCTTTTCAGGTGTTGGAGAAAACAGGGTTGGAGTACTGGTGTGAGAAATCAACTAGCAGGGACATGACACACTGGCTATTTCATCAAGGTGCACTAATATTGACTTACTGAAGGGGAGAGGCAAGGAGAAGAGATCCCAGTGCTGAATCCAAGGTGAGGAGGAGGAAAAGGCAGTAAAAAATGAATCTCAGGACTCTACTCAACTTCCAAGTTGCACCCAGACAAAATCAGAAACCCCACAAACACCCTTCTCTTTCTCCTTCCAATCAGTGCTGGGAGTTTCCATCAAGAACATGTTCCCATTTTCTGGGAATTAATACAAGCCAGATATAAAGTGAAGGGCAGGCTGTTAGAATGATGGAGAAGCAGCTAGCTGAGAAAGCAGAAACCATTTTTTTTTATTATTAATTCCACTAAGAAATCTCTTTCATCTTATCAGGTGTGTGGATATTGATTCCATCTCCTGCCTCCCAAGGACAGATTTCAATGAAAGTTGGGCCAGGAAAGGGAAGCACTTGCATTGCTCACTAAGACAAGTTCATTTGGTACCCAAATCTCAACGACCTTTTTTGCATAATTAAGCCCTTTGTGCTGACTCCTACAATCCCTCCCCCCTTCCCTTCCTCCTTCCTTCCATCAGCTACATCCAAGGAAAGCACCCTGTACAATTATTCTTTTTCCTTTCACAACATTTCTGATTGATCCCACTATGGAAGAAGTAATATTAAGCATGGGCTACTTTTCCCCTTTTTCCAAATTCACACTTAGATTTTTTTTCTGTTTTCATTACAATCCATCTCAAGCTTTCTAATGTTTTAATTGATCTCTGTAAGTTATGCAGTGTGGTAAACTTTCTGAGGTCTACACTGCAAAATATATTTAACAGAACATATTTTAAAATTTGCAAGGGCCAGAAAGATAATATAGTGGGTAAGTTTTTTGTCTAGCATGAGGCCAACATGGGCTCAATCACCATCATCCCATATAGTCACCTGAGCACTGCCAGGAGTTATTCCTGAACACAGAGCCAGGAGTTACTCCTGAGCACCGCCAGGTGTGGCTTAAAAAACAAAAGTAGTAGTAGCAGTAATAAAAATATTAATAATTTCACAATAACTCTGCTCCCTGGTGACCCTCAGCCTCCACTTAGGAGAACATGACTGTCCTTTTTCCAGCCTGTGTCCTTAAACCATGTCTCCATCCAAATCACCTGAAAGGCTTGGGAAATCTTAGGTCCTTATCCCACCCTTATAACTTCAGAGTCTGTACGTCTGGGCTAATGAGCAAGATGTCACACATAAGAAACAAATAAATATATAGCATCTGCCACAATTCCCTTACGATGTTCCAGCAGCTGCAGGTGCAAGACCATTGGCTTGGGAGGAAGGAAGCAGTTTCTTGGAAGCAGTTTGAAGAACAGAAATCCTGTTTGCTGGAGCTCTTTGCCAATTCCCTTCAGATCCACATTTATTTTTCTTACAGGAGAATTCCCTGCAGTATGCAGGGTCACCAGGACAACAACCTAAAATGCTGGAAAGGGCAGGCAGGCAATGAGTGCCAGGGATCAAACCCAGAGCTCAAATATTCTTCAGTCTTGATGGTTTTCCCCAGGTCTAACACGCCCCCCCCCCAAAAACCATTTGCTTGCAGTGCAAATGGGCCTTCCACGGAGTTCCGCTTTATCAGTGATATCTGGACTTGCTATCAAATTGCTCTCACTCTCTCTGCTCCTCTTAAGAAGCCACAAAGACACTATCAGTATTTTTAGCTCAAGGGAGATCAACTCTTTAAGTCCAGAGCCAGATAAAACAGCTGTCTCTCTTAGCACTCACTCCTTCTCTTTTCTGCCTCTAGCTCCTTCTTTGTTTTCCTAGTGAGGATGGAAACATCTGAAATCTGGAAGAGGGAGTCAAGAATTTCCAAAATAGCCAGAGCAATAGCACAGAAGGGAGGATGTTTGCCTTGCACACAGCAGACCAGGGTTTGAACCCCATCATCTCATATGGCCCTGAGCCTGTCAGAAGTTTCTGAGCACAGATCCAGGAGTAAACTGAGAGCCACTGGATGTGTCGCCACCCCCCCCCCCAAAAAAAAAAAAACCCAAAAACACAATATCCCGAATAGGCTTTAGACTCTGGAGTGATAATAGAGCAGTTAGGGTGCTTTTCTTGCACATAGGCAACATGAGTTCCCCCTGGGCACCCTATATAACCCCCCCCAAAGCCCCACCAGGAGTGATTCCTGAGTTCAGAGCCAAGAGTAAACTTTAAGTACTGCCTGGTGAGTGATTTATACTAAGAAGTTTACCTGTATCTCTATCTTTGATAGAAACAGACAGAACCCCTGGCTAGCTTAGCATTACCAAAGAATTAAAAACAGGTCTTTGGTGCCATGTCACCTTCTTAGAACTTATTTCTTCCACTTCCTCTCAGCAGTCAAGCTTTGTTCCCTTTTTTTTTGTTTGTTTTTTGTTTTTTTGGGCCACACCCGCTTGACGCTCAGGGGTTACTCCTGGCTATGCGCTCAGAAATCGCCCCTGGCTTGGGGGGACCATATGGGACGCCGGGGGATCGAACCGTGGTCCGTCCTACGCTAGCGCTTGCAAGGCAGACACCTTACCTCTAGCGCCACCTTCCCGGCCCCAAGCTTTGTTCTTCTTAAGGTTCAGGACCAAGCCACAAAAGGAGTTTTCTTCCTACAGAAGAAAAAGAACTATGGTTCAATACCAAGAGAATTTCCAAACTGGTGATCATGTTATATAAAAATTAGATATGACAGGCCAGAGAGATAGCATGGAGGTAAGGCGTTTGCCTTGCCTGCAGAAGGTCGGTGGTTTGAATCTCGGTCCCCCGTGCCTATCAGGAGCGATTCCTGAGTGTAGAGCCAGGAGTAACTCCTGAGCGCTGCCGGGTGTGACCCAAAAGGCAAAACAAAAAATAAGAATTAGATATGAGCAAACGAAGTCATCATGCCTGCAATGTGCTAGTTCCATAGACTCACTATGTTCTTGAAAGAGATGTAACCTAAAAAAATTATGGGTACACAGGTTAGACAGCTAAAAGCTGTCCATTTCAGGAGGAGAGGCAAGCCAAGGCCCCACTTTCCAAAGCCACACTTGTTGAAGTCTGTCACCTACAATCTCTGCTCCACCCACAGACCTGCTTCATCCCTCATCTACTGCTCTCTGCAGCGACATCAATTTGACCAAAACTCCAGGTCTGCCGGTATTTTGGACTGACATCACCAGGACATTTTTGAAGTGAGTATGGGCACTCTCCTCCTTCTGCCTTTTCGTACTTCCAGAAGTCCTGGCAGACCAAAACACACCCCACAAAAGACACAGTATTAGCAATAGTGCTTGATAGACCCACACTCCAATATTTTTTTTAAAAAATATTGTCATCCATTGAGACTACAGGCATATTCAAGGAGGAAACTGCACTCTCCAAGCAAGTGAAAGCAGAGATTAACAGATGGGAATATATTAAGCTGAGAAGCTTCTGCACCTCAAAGAAAATAGCACTCAGGATACAAGAGCCCCCCACTGAGTGGGAGAAACTATTCACCCAATACCCATCAGATAAGGGGCTAATCTCCAAAATATACAAGGCACTGACAGAAATTTATGAGAAAAAACATCTAATCCCATCAAAAAATGGGGACAAGACATGGACAGACACTTTGACAAAGAAGAAATACAAATGACCAAAAGACACATGAAAAAATGCTCCACATCACTAATCATCAGGGAGATGCAAATCAAAACAACTATGAGGTACCACCTCACACCACAGAGAATGGCACACATCACAAAGAATGAGAATAAACAGTGTTGGCGGGGATGTGGAGAGAAAGGAACTCTTATCCACTGCTGGTGAGAATGCCGTCTAGTTCAACCTTTATGGAAAGCGATATGGAGATTCCTCCAAAAACTGGAAATCGAGCTCCCATACGATCCAGCTATACCACTCCTAGGAATATACCCTAGGAACACAAAAATACAATACAAAAACCCCTTTCTTGCACCTATATTCATTGCAGCACTATTTACCATAGCAAGATTCTGGAAACAGCCAGGTACCCTTCAAGAGATGAATGGCAAAAGAAACTGTGGTACATATACACAATGGAATATTATGCAGCTGTCAGGAGAGATGAAGTCATGAAATTTTCCTATACATGGATGTACATAGAATCTATTATGCTGAGTGAAATAAGTCAGAGAGAGAGAGAAAAATGCAGAATTGTCTCACTCATCTATGGGTTTTAAGAAAAATGAAAGACATTCTTGCAATAATAATTTTCAGACACAAAAGAGAAAAGAGCTGGAAGTTCCAGCTCACCTCAGGAAACTCACCACAAAGAGTGATGAGTTTAGTTAGAGAAATAACTACATTTTGAACTGTCCTAATAATGGAAATGTATGAGGGAAATGGAAAGCCTGTTTAGAGTACAGGTGGGGGTCAGGTGGGGAGGAGGGAGATTTGGGACATTGGTGATGGGAATGTTGCACTGGTGATGGGTAGTGTTCTTTACATGACTGAAACCCAAACTCAATCATGTATGTAATCAAGGTGTTTAAATAAAATATAAAAAAATATATTGTCATCATCCTCATAGAAACACATCAATTCAGACACAGATGTCTATCTCAAGCCACCTAATATTCAGAAAGAAAAGAAGTAACAGAATAATCAGCTAGCAAGTACTCTACTTTTTCTTTTTTAAAATAATTTTTCCCTCTTATCTGGAAACAAATGAATTATTGACTATGTCAACTATGTTACACATGGCCTTTAATATACATATATATATATATATATTTATATATATTTGGGAGGGTCACACCCAGCAGCGCTCTACGCTCACAAATCGCTCCTGGCAGGCTCAGGGGACCATATGGGATGCTGGGATTCGAACCACCATTCTTCTACATGCCTACCTCCATGCTATCTCTTTGGCCCCAATAAAGTAATTTATATTGAAAAAACTTTTAAAATTCTCTACTAAAATTGGGGTCAGAGAAAAATAGTACAGCAGGTAAGGTGCTTGCCTTGCATGCAGCCTACCCTGGTTTGATACCTAGCATCTCATATAGTACCTCAAATATTTTCAGGATTAATTTTTTTTTTTGGTTTTTGGTTTTTGGGCCACACCTGTTACTGTCTTCTAGGTTCCCTTCCCCTGCACAGAGGTTCTAGTGACTCACAAAAGGCAGCAGAGGAGAGCTTTCCCTTGAGGGGCTGCTGTCATGTTACCCCTGTTCAGAGTCCAGGGCAAACTTGGGGAGAAAAAATACACAACTGGCAAGATCCCATACTCACGTAGTTAGAGAAAATGCTGTCAGACAGCAAAGTCCATTTATTAATGGTTTTACACACCATTATATAGGGTTCCAGTGGGAGACAGTATGGAAAGTCATTTTTTTTGAAACACCAGATGTTTGCATTAGATATAGATTTGTCTGTTATAGTTGTGTATGTGCCAAGGACATATGGAAGAGAAAACTGATCTAAAAGTAGGCAGGCAGGTCCCCTGCCTACTGCCTTAGGACGTGGCAGCAAGCAATGAAAGGGAGAAGGGTGGGGGTGAACTTACAAGGGGCCCATCTTTGGAAATGTCAGGCTGTTGTTAGATACATAAATATGGCTTCTAGTTATAGTTTTGTGGTTACCCCACAAAACCCTTGAGCATAACTGGGTATGGTCTGAAACACCACCTCCCAAAATAAACTAAAATAAAAAAACTAAAATTCTTGGGGTCGGAGTGGTGGTGCAATGGATAAGGCATTTGCCTTGCCTGTGCTAGCCTAGGACAGACCGCAGTGTGGTCCCCCAGTGTACCATTTGGTCCCCCAAGCCAGGAGTGATTTCTGAGTGCATAGCCAAAAGTAACCCCTGAGCATCACTGGGTATGACCAAAAAACCAAAAAAAAAAAAAAAAAAAAAAGAAAATTAAAGAAAAAGAAAACATATACTAAATATAGAAACACATTTGCCCCCTCCTGATGAGTGGTTTGCTTAATAGGACAGATACAGTGGGTGGGAGGGTTCCCATTCCCAGGCCTGGTGGTTTAAGGATGTGAATTAAACATGTAACTGAAAGCAGATGTGTGACTGAACTAGGCTAATCTTGGCAACAGACTGCCTTTGGCTTCGAGTAGCCATCCAACTACTGTTCTCATTTCCCTGACTCCATAACCTCAGTGGAAGTCAAGAGGCCAGAGAATATGGTGTCTCAGTGATCTTCAAATATTTGTCTTGGATTTTGTGAGACACCAAAGTAATTCACTGTCACTCTAACCTCAGAAGTCTAAAAGAGGAGCAACAATGACTTCTAAACAGATGGAGAGAGAGTATAGCAGGCCGGATGCTTGATTCCTGGCACCACACCACTCGACCCCCAGTTGTGAGCAAGGAATGAAGGAATGCCAAGAAGAAAACCCTAATATTCACTGCAGCATTTTTCAAAGTCTCAGGAATTGGAAGATTGACTTTGGTTGAAATTCTTTATGGAGCATTTGGGCCAGAACTTTTTCCACTCCATTAAAGAAAGATTTGACTAGTCCTTGCAGAAAAATTAGATTTTCTGTTCTCTTTTTTCACTGAGTTCTCTGAACTTGTGCTAAGCATGTGTGTGTGTGTGTGTGTGTGTGTGTGTGTGTTTGTGTGTGTAACATTGATTATTCTTAGAATACAGCAAAGAGCAATCCTCTCTGTATGTGTTTGCTTCCTTTTTCATTCTTTATAAAGATCTCAGCTTAAATAAAGCCTTAGAGAGAGCTTCCATATGGTTCCATCTAGAATAGCTGCCCTCTGACTTTTTTCTCTCCCTAGCTGAGTTCTTCCTAGAATAACTGGCTCATAAAATACAGTATCATGACTCTGCAGTCTCTGTGAAACTATTTATCTCCTGCCTGCATGATTCTTTCTCCAGGGCAAGTCTCCGTGGACTAGTATTGTCCAGGGAGGCATCTGGGGTCCTCATCAACCTTACTTCCATACCCTGTATTTCTGGTTGATGCTTGGTGACCATAACAATTCAAAAACAAGAAATTAAACAATTGGAATGTGGTGGTTCTTCCCTGGGGGAAATGGTTAAGAATACCTAATGTTTTAGTTGTTTAGAGAAGTGAAACTCCATTTAAGAACTTTCAATTATCTTGATTCCATATTGCTCAGTTCCTGAAAATTAAAGTTTTAAGCCTCCATTATCTAGATTTGTTCCCCTTTTCCTCCAGGTGAGACCTGTAAATGGGGAATTCACAGAAGAGAGGACTGGACTTCCTTTCCTACCACCCTCACCCAAGCCATTTAGCATTTCTCCTCTTGTCCCTTGTTTGCTAATTGAGATTTCTGATTTGACAGTATCTTGAGAGAAGACTTGAGGATGGAGAGTTCTGACTTGGCTGATGCTGCTGTGATGTCGTTACTGAATCCATGTTCTGTGCTTATCCTTTAAAAGACAGTTACTGGGGCCTAGCAATAGCACAGAGGTAAGGCGTTTGCCTTGCATGAAGCCAACACAGGACAGACCGCTGTTCATATCCCGGCATCCCATATGGTCCCCTGAGCCTGCCAGGAGTGGCTTCTAAGCATATATCCAGGAGTAACCCCTGAGAGCCATTGGGTATGACCCCAAAACCAAAAATAAAATAAAAGCCAGTAACTGTTACAAGGGTTTGTGTCAGGAGGACAGATTCATTCAGGTGCTACCAACCTAAGAAGATGGTGAACTTGTTCCCCAAAACTATTTTTCCTCTCAGGTTGGGGATTGGGGCTTATTTAGAGCTGCTTGTCATGTAAGTTAGTATAAAAATGGTTAATTAAAGAGATACTCCATGGCAAATTTAAGGCATATGCTTTGCATACAGTCAACTCTGGCACCATATGGTTCCTACAGCACGGTCAGATATGACCTTGGAGGCCCTGAAGTGCATCTGGGGTTCCTAGCATCCCAGGACTTGAGAAACACTGAAAATTCAGGTCATAGCACTCTGGTATGTGAATACCAGAACGGAAGTGGGTCAGGGGCAAGAGGGACCCAGTCTCAAGGCAGTGAAGTTGACATTAATGTTATTTTCTGGAGATTGATAGTCTGCTCCTTATAAAACTTTGAAGTAACATTGGTGCTAGAAAGACATTATAGCAATATATATATATATATCATGCACCAGACATGAACTGATTTCTGGCACCCCATATGATTCTTGAAACCACACCAGGAATGATCCTTGAATACAGTGCCAACCAAGAGTAACCCTTGAGCACTTTCAGGTGTGACCACCAAACAAACAAAAATTGAAAAAAACAAACAATCTTTGTTAAACAAACATTGTTAAACAACATCCACCTAAGAGGTAATTGGTCAACACCAAATTCTTCTGGAATTTTCCAGAGGTTCTGGTGTTCATTCTTTCACCTCCATCTGGACCTGAACTTAGTTTTAGATTAAACATACAATGCCTGAGAACATTCCAGAGTACTGGGAAAGAGGCCAAAAAAAGGAGGAGGGAGAGGATATCAGAGGTACAAATGTAAAGGACAAAAGGACAAGAGGAAATCGCTAATGCTTGCTCACTTCCATGTGACTGCACTCTCTCAAGTAAGGGCAGTGTTTTGATACTTCCTGCCCCTGGTTCACTGTTAGAACTTGGTCTAAAATTCTCACTGTCCTAAGCCAGCCATTATTCAGTGTTTAGGCTTTTGGCTTTTCTGACATGCTTAAAAAGACTTCCTGATCTTAACATAATAAAAATATTTTAATTTTTCTAATGTGCTTGTGTTTTCGCATCTAGATATGTAATAGCTTTGTATTTTCTTTTACGTATTTATTTTGGCTTGGATCACATCCCATTGTGCTTAAAGAACCATGTAGTGCTGGGGATTGAACTTAGGGCCTCCTACATGCAAAGCATGCATTCTCTTTGTAATTTTTTACATTTAATCTTTTGGATATCATAGAGATCTACTTTATTGCCCTATTAATGACTATCTACTAATCTCATATCTTCCTCTCCACAGAATTCAGTTCTAGTAGGTAATTATTTAATGAAAGTATATGCTAGGGTTATGGCTGCTGTAGTTTAAGGTATATAGACTGGGTGCCCTAAAAAAAAAAAAAGCACTATATTTTCACATAGTTTAAAATTTGGGGTCAGAGTGTTAATTTCCTTTGGGGCACATCCTTTCTGGTAGTTGATTATCTTTGCCCATTGACATTCCATGGGCATCGTATTGTGCCCAATTTTTACTTTGATAAGCAGCTCATTCATTATGGATCAGACATATTGTGATGACTTCAATTTTGATCCATCTTATTTCCAGATAGATAGCCACATTAGAGAGATGGCTGCTTAACACTTCAACCTATGAATTTTGCATGGAAATGCAACTTAAGCCATGGCACCCTAGATCTGCTGTCAGTCTATTCCCATGCTATCATCATAGCTACAAACTTAGAGAAACTAGTTAAAATAAAAAAACCAACTACTGGGCCCGGAGAGATAGCACAGCGGCATTTGCCTTGCAAGCAGCCGATCCAGGACCAAAGGTGGTTGGTTCGAATCCCGGTGTCCCATATGGTCCCCTGTGCCTGCCAGGAGCAATTTCTGAGCAGACAGCCAGGAGTAACCTCTGAGCATCGCTCGGTGTGGCCCAAAAACAAAAACAAAAAAACAAAAACAAAAAAAAAACCAACTACTATTTAGAAATCGACTTTTCTTAATACTCAGAAAAGTCAAGTAACTTGCCAAATGGCAAATAGTATTCCAGCCCTGTTCTGTGTGACTCCATCTCTTAAACTCTCAGCCATTATGTATTCTGTCTCCATGCTATATACATATATATATATATATATATATATATATATTTCCCTCTATCTCTATCTCCATGCAGATTGCCTGGTGCCCGGTAGAAATGCTTGCAAAATAGACTAAGCCAAAAAGCACTCACCCACCTTGTTATATTCCTTTCTCTTTAAAACCTTGGTGACCAGTGCGCTATTTTAGAACTGGTATGCTGAAGTTGAAGTAACTAATATGTGGTCAGAATCCTCCCACTTTCTGGGCATAGAGCCTATGCTTCCCAGTAATGGCAGCTACTTTTTCTTTCCAATGCTTTCCTGGTCTTTGACATAACTCTCACACTCAAACACCAGGCTCCATTATAGCTGCTCACCTGATACTATCATGCATCAGGACATCAAGTCAATGCCATAAAAGGTTTCACTGGAAGATCTAAAAACTTTTTTTGTTGTTGTTTTGGACCACACCCAGTACACACTCAGGGATTATTCCTGGCTCTGCACTCAGAAATCACTCCTGGTAGGCTCGGGGGACATATGGGATGCCAGGGATCAAATTCAAATTCACCCCTGGTCAGCAGCATGCAAGGCAAATACCCTACCACTGTGCTACCACTTCGGCCCCTAAAAAACATTTTAACTTTAGTGAAAGTGATGAGCATCTAGTCAAAATCCTGGTTACTCCTGGCTATGTGCTCAGAAATCACTTCTGGCTTGGGGGACCATATGGGACGTCAGGGGATCAAACCATGGTCCATCCTAGACTAGCGCTGACAAGGCAGCTTGCACCACTGCTCCAGCCCCTGAACTTTCTAACAGTTCTGGAGACTGAGAGGTTCAGATCCAGCATCTAGGTGTCAACAAAGGTGGTTTCTGTGAGGACTTTCTTCTTGGCTCCTAAACACTCCCTAGTCCTCACAATGTCCTTTTTGAGAGAAGAGGCGGGGGAGGAGAAAAGAAATGAAAGAGGGAGGAAGGAAGGGAAATAGAAGGAGAGAGAGAGGGGAGAGAAAAACAGGGTTGAGGGAGAAAGAGGGCAGATTCTAATAGCTCTTCTAATAAGAACATTAATCTAGTTGGATCAAAGCCTGACCCTTTAGACCTCATAAAACCTTAATTAATTCCTTAGAGCCTCTATTTCCAAGTGTAGTTACAGAGGGTTAGAGTTTCAACACGATAATTTCAAGAACACAAACATTCATCCCTTAACAGTGGGTCAAGATGAAAGCAGAAGCCTTTGAAAATCTTAGCCTATTTTTGGATTCAGTGACTCAACAATACTTCTTTTTCCCTAATTTATATTTTCTGCATATCCATATTTATCTATATCCTACTTCCCTTTCATAGATGTATACAAAAGTTTAATTAAATGAATGTGCACAGTCAGAATTTTAAAGTCTGAATTACCACGAAGAAAGACCACTCTTACATAAAGATGTAAAATATTCTATCAAAACAATAAAGTCTTCATTATATCTTCACTATTAGAATGTAATTTTCTGTTCTCTACATGGATATTACATGGGATCTATTATGCTGAGTGAAATAAGTCAGAGAGAGAGAGAGAGAGAGAGAGAGAGAGAAATAGACACGAATAGTTTCACTCATCTATGGGTTTTAAGAAAAATAAAAAGCATTCTTGTAATAATGCCCAGAGACAATAGAGATGAGGGCTGAAAGGACTGGCTCACGATATGAAGCTCACCACAAAGAGTGGTGAGTGATGTTAGAGAATTAAGTACACTGACAACGATAGTGACAATGTCAATGAGTGAGAGAAGTTGAATGCCTGTCTCGAGTACAGGCAGGGTGGGGGAAGGAGGGAAATGGGGACATTGGTTATGGGAATGTTGCACAGGTGAAGGGGGGGGGTGTTCTTTAAATGACTGAAACCCAACTACAATAATATCTGTAATCAAGGTGCTTAAATAAATATATTATTAAAAAAAAAAGAACGTAGTTTTCATCCTAATTCACAGTTGCTTTACTCCCAATTTTTTGACTTATTTCTTTGAACCATCTCTTGTCTCCTTTGGTATTAGTTTTCAGACACTCACATATAACTTTCTCTCCCCAGAGGCCTTTGTTTATAGTAATAAAATTTTTATTGCTACAGAACTCCTTTCGGCTCTTTATGATTTCTCTTGCTGTAAGGTCCTGTCGAGATCTGACACCCCATGATTTTGAGATGCTTCATGACAAAAGCTATGTTTTAAGCTCAAGGCTTGTCAAGCTCCAAAATATATAAGGTTACCGAGGCAGCAAGCGTGGCAGAAGTGCAGTTATTGTTTCTTGCTCGCAGAATGGTCAGCGAAGCTCAAAGTGATGACAAGGGGTGAGTGCTTTCCTTCGCATAGCTGCACAGCCAGAAACAAGTCATTTTCCTAGAGCTCTTAATGTCAAGCTTTTTTTGTTGTTGTTGTTGTTGTTTTTGGGATGCATATCCAGAGGTGCTCAGGAATTATTCCAGACTCTGAGCTCAGAAATTGCTCCTGGCAGGGTCAAGGGACCATATGAGATGCCAGGGATTGAACCCAGGTCTGTCCTGGGTTGGCTTCGTGCAAGGCAAACACCCTATCGCTGTGCTATTACTTGGGCGCCTAATGTCAAGGGTTTTTTTGCTGGTCCAAGAACTGTCCCCCAAGTGTGGTATTGACTTTCTAGTGAGTGTAGCTCAGCAGATAATCCCTGAAGTTTTTCTCTTAGGAGCAGGTATTTGGTGCCCAGATGTCATGGTATTTTCATCCCCATCTTTTCCTTGATTTTCCCCAAGAGGCAATCTAGGAGCTGTGCCTCCCTGTGGGCAGATTAGCTTGGACAAAACCACCTGCTTTCCTCCACTTTGTGCTAGGCTGTTTGCTCTGAGTGGAAGCAGCTGTAATGCTGAGACTTTGATTGATATTGTTTTGTGCTTGTTTTGATTTGCTTTTTGCAGTGTGTCACTCAAACCTAGGTCCTTACACAAGTGAAGCAAATTCTCTGTTCTTGAGGCCCTTTGAAGCTAACATCTGAATTTCTTATTTTATGTTTTTATTTGGAGGTGTTGCACCTGATTGTGCTCAGGGAGCCATGTGGTGCCAGGGATACACTGGATATTCCTACATGCAAAGTCTGAACAACAGCACATTGAGCCTATGTAGGTTTCTACCTGAGAATGGTAGAAGGGCACTGGGTTATATCTGCAGCATTCAGAGATTATTCCTGTCCTTTGATCAAGAGTGACCCCTAACCATGTGCATGTGTGATGACAGGAGTTTTAACGGGGGTTATCCACAAGCAAGGCAAGTGCCTTAATCCCTGTACTATCTCCCTGCCTCCCTATTATTTGAATTTTGATATGCATCAGATCGGCTTAAATATATGAACAAAGAATGTTACTTTGCTCATTTTAAACAAGTGAGAAGTAAAAAAATCACATTAAATAAAAAGCATTTAGGGACTGGAGCAATAGCACAGTGGATAGGACAGGGGTCTCAAACTCAATTTACCTGGGGACCACAGGAGGCAAAGTCAGGGTGAGGCAGGGCCACATAAGGGGGTTCACAAAAAATAAAAAGTCCTCAAACGTCATTATTAACAGTTTTAATTATTTCTTCTGAACATGAATAGAACATTGAGTGAAGATCATGAACAGTTCTTCTGAACATGGCATCTTTTGCCTATTCCTTGCTGCCAGAGACTCAACAGCGCTTCTTCTCAGAAATCTGAACCACATTTGGCTTTAGAGAGGAAGCAGTTGAGACCCTCAGTATGGCTTGAAGATGATCATCATTAAGTCTAGACCTGTACTTTGACTTATTGAATTTCAATGTGGAGAATAACTTCACACAAATATGTGTTCCCAAAAAGGCACATGGTGCGCTTGAACATTTGGGAAAGCTCAGGGAAGCTGGCGGGCAATTCTCTCAAAAATTGCCCATGCATGTCTGCTTTTCCACTAATCTCCCTGAACTTGGCTTTGAGGTCAGAGTTGCATTGCAGGTCAATGAGATCCATTTGAAGCACAGGAGGGGGATCTTGCACATCAAAGGAAAAGGGGTCCACAAAAATTTGGAAAGTGGCTCTGTGCTTTTTGAAGTCTGCAAATCTGTGATCAAATTCCTTCTCTAGCTTAAAAATAGCATCAACATATTTCTCACCACTGAATGGTATGCCTGCATCTACAAGTTTCTTGCATGCTGGGAAATGGCAAAGGTTTGTCTGAGAGAGCTGGGATTTCCATAACACAAGTTTTGTGGAGAATGCTCTCACGTTGTCATAGGCAGCACTGATAAGCTGCCCCAGGCCTTGTAACATCTTGTTTAGTACATTCAGCTTATGTGTGATGTCAACAGGAAAAGCTAAGTCAATGAGCCATTTGTGATCACTCAACTCAGAAACAGCATTCTCATCCTTCTCCATGAAGGCTTTCACGTCTTCTCTCAACTCAAAAAATCTTTTCAGGACGTTTCCCCTGCTGAGCCAACGTACCTCAGTGAAATAGAGCACATCTCCATATTCTGACTCCATTTCCTCTAAAAAAGCATGGAACCTCCTGTGCTTTAAGCCCCTGGATCTGATTTGTTTGATGCATTTCACAACAACAGACATCACATTGTCACAAGGCAGGCATTTACTGCAAAGGGTCTGCTGATGGATAACGCAGTGAAAAGCAATGGCCTTCTCTACTCCCTCCTCTTAAAGTTTTTTTGAACAAGTGCCACCAGTCCATTTTTCCTCCCTGTCATTGATGGCACTCCATCAGTTATTATTCCTACAAACCTCTTCCATGGCAAACCTGCATTCTCGATGGCATCACACAGATGCCGAAATATCTCATTAGCGGTGGTCTGGCCATGCATTGGAATTGTTGTGAGCAGCTCCTCTGTCAATTCAAAATTGCAATCAACACCACGGACATAAATTGTGAGCTGCGCAGTGTCTGTTATATCTGTGCCCTCATCAAGGGCAACTGAGTATGCATCAAAATATTTGGCTTTCTCACACAGTTGATGATAAATGTCACTTGACATGTCAGAAATGCGCTCTGCCACAGTGTTGGCAGAAAGGCTGATTTTGCTAAACTGACCTTTCTTTTCAGATAATACTTGCAGCCTGTAACATGCATTTTTTTAACAAACTCTCCTTTTGTGAATGGTTTCCCTGCCTTAGCAATCATCTCACTAACCATATAACTAGCTTCGACTGATGCAACATTCTCTTTGGTTGTTTTCTTGAAGAAATCTTGTTGCCTCATTAGACATGCTTTAAGACTGGCAATCTGCTTGGCTCTCTCATTTCCTTGATATTTTGCACATTCCTCAGCATGTTTAGTTGAATAATGGCGTTTCAAGTTGTATTCCTTGTGCACTGCAACTTTCTCTGACCAAATAAGACATGTGGGGATGCCCCTGTGCTCAACAAAGAACTACTGTGTCTCCCACTTTTCCTGAAATTGTCTGTGCTTGTCATCAATCTTTCTCTTCACTGCAGGCTTTGATGAAGTCATGATAAAGGTATGACAAAATTTAATTCTGTAATAAACTTCTCTCCCTTAGGCCTCCGATAATGCAAAGGACAACGGGCAGGAGCAGTGGGAATGACGTCCTGCGCTAGGCGCAAAGTATTTGCGATTATTCGCTTACCGAATATTCACAATAAAAAAAATCACATTAGTAAATAATAATTAAAATTGTTTTGTGCTTTTTTTTTCCCCTCCTGCAGATGCACAGTAAATATTGGGGTCATTTGAAAAGGAATTTCCTTTGCCTAAGAGATACAGGGTTTCTCCACCCTTGAAGTATATTGTCATGGGATTAACTATAGACTCCTTTCAGGTTCATTTACTCTCCCCTTGGTGCTTTTGTGGTGTATGGAAGACTTCTGCTCCGTCCTGGGATTTGTGTGTGTGTGTGTGTGTGTGTGTGTGTGTTGATTTCATTGTTGTGGTTTGGCTATTGAAGTGGATGTCTCCATTTATATTTATTTATTTATTTATTTTCTTCTTTTCTTTTCTTATGTGCTCTGCCACATTTTTTTATCTCAATACCATAGCTTTTATATGGTGCTTACCCTTTTATTTTGTTTTGTTTTGTTTTTGGAATGCTCACTGGATATTTTATTTGACAGTTCTTTATGTACTGTTGTGGTGTTTCACCTTCTTTTTCCCCTTCGTCTCTCAAACCAAGGATGAAAGCCTCTAGAAGGACTCCGTCCATTTCCGGAGTATCTGATTCTTTTTTTCTTTTTTTTCCACCAGGTTATTACTTTTCTCTTCTTCAAACAAAATCGCATAACTTGAACTATCTAGTCCCGCCTCCCAATGGGGGGGGAGGAATAAAGGAGGTACCAAGACCAAATAGGTGTAAGACCACTAAGTAGTAAGCTAGGCACAGAGGGGACCACTCATTCTAGCAACCCGGGGGTAAGGGAAGAGGATATGGGAAGAAGGACGAGAATGAAGGTGGAGGGAGGACAATTCGGTGATGGGAATTCCCCTAATTTTATGTTAACATGTACCTAAAATATTATTGTCAATGACATGTAAGCCACTATGATTAAAATAAAAATTATATTTAATAAAAAATCGCATTAGTAAGAAAAAAAATCACAAAAAATCGCATTAAACATTTGCATACCCCGAACGGAACTGCTCGGGGTATGCGAATGTTTAATGCGATTTTTTCTTACTGGAAGGTACCCGCGGGTCTCGAACCCCCAAACATGATCAGACAGTCAATTTTGCCAAGTTTGCAGAAGTCACCACTGAAACCACTGAGCTAAGGCCAGTCCCGATTTTTTCTTACTAATGCGATTTTTATTGCGATTATTCGG
The DNA here is from genome assembly GCF_024139225.1 of Suncus etruscus. Taxonomy (NCBI): domain Eukaryota; kingdom Metazoa; phylum Chordata; class Mammalia; order Eulipotyphla; family Soricidae; genus Suncus; species Suncus etruscus. Next base: position 25,956,629 of record NC_064867.1, on the reverse strand, counting down.
TAAGCGAATAATCGTGAATACTGCCATATTTGAAGGCTGGCTGTGACCACAAAATGTTGTACGGAGGAAGTTTGAGACCCCTGGGGTAGGGTGTTTGTCTTGCATGCAGCCAGTCCCCCAAGCCTTCCAGGAGTTATTTCTGAGAACAGAGCCAGGAGTAACCCCTGAGCATTGCCAGGTGCATCCCCTCTAAATAAATAAATTAATTAAATAAAACATTTAAGAAGGATTTTACAAGGCAACAGTTAATCCCTTAGCTTGTTAGGAAGAAAAACTTGTTATTGTCCTAGCTTAGCTGTTCTGCCACTCTCCAATATAAAAACTTCAGTATCCTTGCTTTGAGAGAGAAGGCGTCACTTATGCCTGAAGTCATGTTTTGCCTTCTCTTCTAAAAACATGAGAATATCAAGGAAGCCTGAAGTCACCGGTTCTTCAGACCCTTGATTCCTGATGAAAGTCACAAGACGAGAGTAGTAAGGAAGAGCAGCTCTCCCTTATCAATAAGGAATGTGTCCCAGGAAACTAAAGACAATTGGATAACTAAAATCAAAATTGTAGAAAAGGGGCCAAAGAGATGGCACAGTGGTAGGGCATTTGCCTTGCACGCAGCCGGCCCAGGACGAATGGTGGTTTGAATCCCAGCACCCTATCTGGTCCCCCATGCCTGCCAGGACCAATTTCTGAGTGCAGAGCCAGGGGTAACCCCTGAGAACTGCCGGGTGTGACTTAAACAAAAAAACAACCCCCCTTTCAAAAAAAAATCCTCCACAAAACTGTGGATAAGTAGAAATTACTGTACTCCCTCCCCAATTCCAGGCAGAGAATGACAGTTATTATTATCAACTTCAAACACATCATTTAGGATACTAGGGTTCAACACCTTGTTTTTCCCTTTATTGGCTTCTCTCCATTGGCCTTCACCAATGGAAGTTGAAAGCACATATCAAGGGATACTTCCTTCCTGTTTCAATCATTTGTCCCATTCTTGAGGATCACATGACCTTTTCTCACCATGGCAGCAGCACTTTCATAGCAAAAATTCATTTCTAAAGAGAGCTTGAATCCAGCTGGCAGTTTTCCAACACTCTTGGACTTAGCCTTGCTGGCTTCTCAGAGATATTAGCAAGGCAGCCTGACTCCTGGTAGGTCTGAGACCCTGTCTAGGACATTGCTGTGAAGTGAGATAGGAGTTTGGAGCTAAGTCCCAACTTTGCATTAAGATAGCCAAATGGGTCCAGATGTCTTGCAGTTGTGAGCATGAGATTAAACTTGGGTCATTTTAGTTGACTATTAAAGACTTTTCAAAATCTAAATTTTTATCAATTAAACATACTTCTAATCAGCACCCAGATCAAGAATATTATCTAAAAAAAAAAAGAATATTATCTAAAAGCCAGAAAGATAAAACAGTGGAAGGGCATTTAACTTGCATGCAGCCAACCCGGACCAACAGTGGTTTGATTCCATGCATCTCATCTGGTCCCCCGAGTCTTCCAGGAGCAATTTCTGAGCGCAGAGCCAGAAATAACACCTGAGCGTTGCCAGGTGTAACCCCCCAGAAAAGAAGAAAAGATTATTATCTAGAAATTTCTTGATTCCTACAAGATTTCTTTCTTGCCATCCCAGACATTACCCTAATTCACAGATTAATGATTCATAATTTTATGCAAATTAATTCTTAGTGGGTTTAAATTTTATGCAAATTAATTCTTACTATACATCTTTTTGTAAGTCCATAAACATTTTTTTGTTTATTTGTTTTTGGGCCACACCCGGCAGTGCTCAGGGGTTACTCCTGGTTGTCTGCTCAGAAAAGCTCCTGGCAGGCACGGGGGACCATATGGGACACCGGGATTTGAACCAATCACCTTAGGTCCTGGATCGTCTTGCTTGCAAGGCAAACACCGCTGTGCTATCTCTTTGGGCCCCAAAAAACATTTTTAGCTATATCCTTATTAACTTCTTTAGCTTTAGGCTACTTATTTTCAGGACAGAAAAATTAAGAGATAAATAAATTTTAATTTATTATTTTTGTTTTGTTTTTTTTTGAGCCACTCCAAGTAGTACTTAGAGGTTACTCCTGGATCTGCTCTAAGGTTCACTCCTGGTGGGCTCAGGGGACCATATGTGCTGGGGATTAAATTCAGGCAAGGACTATCACTCTTGCCCTAGACCATAATTTATTCATTCATGACTGAGACATTCAAGACTACTCTTTTTTTTTTTTTTGTGGTTTTTGGGTCACACCCGGCAGTGCTCAGGAGTTACTCCTGGCTCCATGCTCAGAAATAGCTCCTGGCAGACACGGGGGACCATATGGGACGCCGGGATTCGAACCGATAACCTTCTGCATGAAAGGCAACGCCTTACCTCCATGCTATCTCTCCGGCCCCTCAAGACTACTCTTAAGTTCAAAGATACGAAACTCATAGGAACTCAGAAAAGCTATGATACTAATGACCAGGTCAATTACAGGTAAAGGATACAGGTTGGATTTAGTGCAGGGAAAAGGGGTAGGGTATTGAGGCCAGAGAAAATCCAGGCATATGCTTCAGATTCTCCTTTTCTATAGAAGACAAATGGACAGCACTTAGTTTTTTCCAACAAGGATGCATGACATTAAACCATTGCCAACCTGCGAGGCTTAAGGAAGTCTTTTATTCTTTCTATTTATTTTTGGAGGTCTGGCCCAGAGACATGCAGTACCCATATGATTGACCTTAGCTACTGAAACTCCAGTTTCTCATAGGTCAGACTGACATATTAGGACCAACGTTCCCAGGCATACAAAGCAGGCATTCATACAAATCAGGTTATCAGTTTAAACTGATTAGATTAGTTATGAATGTGTGTACAGAAAAGGGGAGTTTCTATTTTTTGGTATAGTTTCTTTATTTTTTTTTTTTTTTTTTTGGTTTTTGGGCCACACCCGGTGACGCTCAGGGGTTACTCCTGGCTATGTGCTCAGAAGTTGCTCCTGGCTTGGGGGACCATATGGGACACCGGGGGATCGAACCGCGGTCCATCCAAGGCTAGCGCAGGCAAGGCAGGCACCTTACCTTTAGCGCCACCGCCCGGCCCCTAGTTTCTTTATTTTTTAAAATAATATCTTTATGGGCCCGGAGAGATAGCACAGCGGCGTTTGCCTTGCAAGCAGCCGATCCAGGACCAAAGGTGGTTGGTTCGAATCCGGGTGTCCCATATGGTCCCCCGTGCCTGCCAGGAGCTATTTCTGAGCAGACAGCCAGGAGTAACCCCTGAGCACCGCCAGCTGTGGCCCAAAAACCAAAAAAAAAAAAAAAAAAAAAACCAAAAAAACCCCAAACAAACTTTATTTAAGCACCATGATTACAAACTTGCTTGTAGTTGGTTTACAGTCATCAAAAGAAAACCCCGCTTCACCAGTGCAACATTCCCACCACCAAATTCCCCCCATCTCCCTCCTCCCCACTGCCCTGCCTATATTTGAGACAGGCATTCTACTTCTCTCACCCATTAACATTGTCGTGATAGTTGTTAGTGTAGTTATTTCTCTAACTGCATTTACCACTCTTTGTAGTGAGCTTCATATCGTGAGCCAGTCCTTCCAGCCCTCAGCTCTATTGTCTCTGGGTATTATAACAATAATATCTTTTATTTTTCTTAAAAACCCATTGATGAGTGAGACTATTCTGTGTCTCTCTCTCCCTCTGGCTTATTTCACTCAGCATAATAGTTTCCATGTCCATCCATGTATAGGGAAATTTCATGACTTTATTTTTCCTAATGGATGCATAATATTCCATTGTGTATATGTACCACATATACACTTTAGTGATTCATTTGTTAGTTGTTTCCAGATTCTGGATATTATAAACTGTGCTGCAATGAATATAGGAGTGAGAAAGGCATGTTATATTGTGTTTTTGTGTTCCTAGGGTACTGGATTAGATGGATCAGATGGCATTCTCACCAGCAGTGAATGAGAGTTCCTTTCTCTTCACGTTCCTGCCAGCACTGATTGTTCTTGTTCTTTGTGATGTGTACCAGTCTCTGGTGTGAGATGATAACTCATTTTTATTTTGATTTGCATATCCCGGATGATTAGTGATGTGGAGCAATTTTTTCATGTGCCTTTTGGTCATTTGTATTTCTTCTTTGAGAAATTGTTCATTTCTTCCTGTTTTTTGATGGAGATAGATTGTTGTTATTGTTGTTAAGTTCTGTCAGCACCTTGCATATCTTAGATATTAGCCCCTTATCTGATGGGTGTTGGGTGAATAGTTTCTCCCATTCTGTGGGTGTCCTTTGTATCCTAGTCCTTATTTCCCTTGAGGTGCAGAAGCTTCTCAGCTTAATATAGTCCCATCTGTTTATCTCTGCTTCCACTTATTTGGAGAGTAATGTTTCCTCCTTAAAGATGCCTTTAGTCTCAATGCCATAGAGTGTTTTACCTACATGTTGTTCTATATACCTTTTGATTTTGGGACTGATATCAAGGCCTTTAATCCAGAATAGATTTATATAGCAAAGTGGCGGACTACAAAATTAACATGCAAAAAATCAATGATCTTTTTATATTCCAATAATGATAAAGAAATGGACATTTAAAAATTCCATATACATTAGTATCACACAAACTCAAATACCTTGGGGTCAACTTCACTAAAGAGGTGAAGTACCTATACAAAGAAAACTGTAAAACACTGCTTCAAGAAATAAAAGAGGACACAGGAAATGAAGACATGTACCCTGCTCATGGATTGGGAGGATGAACATCATTAAAATGTCAATACTTTCCAAAGCATTGTACAGATTTAATGCAATCCCTCTAAGGATACCCATGACATTCTTCAAAGAAGTGAATCAAACACTCCTGAAATTCATTTGGAACAACAAGCACCCACAAATAGCTAGAGCAACCCTTGAAAAAAATATGTGAGGCATTAGTTTCCCCAACTTTAAATTGTATTACAAAACAATAGTCATTAAAACAGCATGGTATTGGAATAGACAGACCCTCAGATCAATGGAATAGACTTGAGTATTCAGAGAACATTCCTCAGATATACAATCAATTAATCTTTGATTAAGGGGCAATAAATGCAGAATGGACAAGGAAAGCTTTTTCAACAAGTGGTGTTGGGACAACTGGTCAGCCACATGCAAAAAAGTGAACTCAGACCTTCATCTAACACATTTGGGGGGGGGGGTTTCACACCCGGCAGCGCTCAGGGGTTACTCCTGACTCTATGCTCTCTATGCTCAGAAATCGCCCCTGGCAGGCACAGGGGACCATATGGGATGCCGGGATTTGAACCACCTTCCTTCTGCATGAAAGGCAAACGCCTTACCTCCATGCTATATCTCTGGCCCCAAGAGGGCATTTCTTTTCCAGAAGTATATTCCAAGGATTTAGAGAGGCAATTCTAGGGACCAGTTAGTTCCTAGGACTTGAGAAGAGTTCAGCCTTGTAGCAATATCCTTTTCTGCACATCCCTTTTTTGATAGGAATCTCGATGGTTTGCAATTTTATTAGAATAAATAAACTGCCCTGAATTTAATTTTGCATGTTTTTGATAAAGATTTGAATTAATTTATAATGATATATAATTAACGGTGGAAATAGTAAGTAGAGCTATTTTTAAAATATTTGTTTAGTCTTCATAGATACCATTCAGTGTTTAAAATAATGGTGCCAATGTATCCTTCCAAAGGAAATATATAAGGTTTTCAATATATAGTTTTGTAAAACAATTTTACTGAGATACAGTTGATATAACACAAAATGCTTTTGAAAGTGTGTAATTTGCTATATGGAAATTCCTGTAAAACTTCCACCACAAACAAGATAATGAAGCTATTATTCACTCCGAATCTCTTTGTATTCCCCATAGCGTCTCAAGGAAATTGTTTTCCATTTAAGTCAGCCAGAGTCTACTTCCTTTGTTTTCAACAAATCTTCCTGTTTGATATAATTTCATTTTGCATGTGTTTTGCTTTTGTGTCCAACTTGATCTTCTTTATTTATTGTAACTTTCACACGTTCTTGCTAAACACCTAGATGTAAAAAACTAGTCTCTAGTTTCTGTGCAAGAAACTAGAGTTTTGGGCCTGGAATGATTGGGTAAGGCTCTTGCCTCACATACAGCTGACCCTGGAACTATCCTTGGCATCTCAAGTGGTCCCTTAAGCCCACCAGGAGTGATTCCTGAATGTAGTCAGAAGTAACCCTTGAGCACTGCTAGATGTAGGCCAAAAATTAAGAATAAAGGAAGGAAGGAAGGAAGGAAGGAAGGAAGGAAGGAAGGAAGGAAGGAAGGAAGGAAGGAAGGAAGGAAGGAAGGAAGGAAGGAAGGAAGGAAGGAAGGAAAGAAGGAAGGAAAGAAGGAAGGAAGGAAGGAAGGAAGGAAGGAAAGAAGGAAGGAAAGAAGGAAGGAAGGAAAGAAGGAAGGAAGGAAGGAAGGAAGGAAGGAAGGAAGGAGGGAGGGAAGGAAGAAAGGAAGGAAGGAAGGAAAGAAGGAAGAAAGGAAGGAAAGAAGGAAGGAAGGAGGGAGGGAAGGAAGAAAGGAAGGAAGGAAAGAAGGAAGGAGGGAAGAAAGGAGGGAAGGAAGGAGGGAGGGAGGAAGGAAAGAAGGAAGGAAGGAAGGAGGAAGGAAAGAAGGAAGGAAGGAAGGAGGGAGGGAGGGAGAGAGCAAGAGGGAGAAAGGAAGGAGGAAGGAAAGAAGGAAGGAAGGAAGGAGGGAGGGATGGAGAGAGCAAGAGGGAGGAAGGAAGGAAGGAAAGAAGGAAGGAAGGAAGGAGGGAGGGAAGGAGGGAGGGAGGGAGGAAGGAAGGAAGGAAGGAAGGAAGGAAGGAAGGAAGGAAAGGAGGAAGGAAGGAAGGAAGGCAGGAAGGAGGGAGGGAGGGAGGAAGGAAGGAAGGAAGGAAGGAAGGAAGGAAGGAAGGAAGGAAGGAAGGAAGGAAGGAAGGAAAGAAGGAAGGAGGGAGGGAGGGAGGGAGGGAGGGAGGGAGGGAGGGAAGACAACTAGAGCTTTTGCCTGTGCAATTTAGTTTGGTGGGATTCTAGGTTCTCAGATCACAGTTTTGTTTTTGGGATTCCTGGTGAGCCCACAAATCTTTTTATCTTCTGTTCTGGACATATTTTCTTTCTTGACTCATTTTATACTTCTTGTGACTAGTCTTTTCTGGTTGGTTCTGTTGGCTATGCTTATAGGTTCAAGACCAAACAAACTTCCTTGATCTGACTCCAGCAGAAGTATACTTCTTCTATCCTTCATTAAGTTGCATAACCAATGCAATGTAGGATTCAAACCCGTACAACACAGGATTTTCCCATGCACTTTGAGATGTAACCTTCAGGAGTAGCCCCAAGAATCACCCCAGGTGCACACCTCCATATAAACAAATAAATACATTTAATTTAATGTGATTATTAGAGTTAGTCCTAACTCTGTTAAATAAGTGTTCTTGTAAACAAATATTTTTTAAGAAATTTAAAGGAGCTAGACAAGAAGTACAGTGGGTAGGGTGCCTTGCATTTGGTCATCTCGGTTCAAACCCCAAATAGCACCCCAAATAGTCCTTTGAGCCTATCATTAGTAATACCAGAACATAACCAGGAGTAAGCCATGAGCCCTGCTGAGGCTGATCCACTAAAATCTTGTTTGTTTGTTTTTTGGGGCCACACTTGGCAACACTCAGTGGTTATTCCTGACTCTGATCTCAGAAATTACTCCTGGCATACTCGGGGGACCGTATGGGTGGGATAACAGGGATCAAACTTGGAACAGTCACATGCAAGGCAAATGCCCTACCTGCTGTACTTTCGCTCTAGCCCCTAAAGTTATATCTTAAACTTAAAGGATAATTTTGGTTACAGAGAATGGATGGAAGCAGACACAAAGAGACCCTGTGAGATGACAGTCAGATACAAGTTGAGAAGCAAAACCCTGCACAGTTCTATCTTTTTATTGGAAGGACCCGAAGGCAGAATCAATCTTGATGACACCTTGATTCGCCTTCAGAGTTTTAAGATAATGAATTTCTGTTGTTTCAGTCACTAGGTTTATGGCACTAAGCTACAGCAGCCCTTGCAAGTAAATCCAAGCAAGTGAGATGCTTTTCTTAATTGTTTACAGATAATGCAGTGCAAAAAAAAAAAAAAAAAGACTCAGAAGAGAGTGGCAACCTTTTGGAAATATCATTTTCTATAAAAATTAGGGGTTTTGGACCCGGAAAGATAGCACAGCAGTGTTTGCCTTGCAAGCAGTCGATCCAGGACCTAAGGTGGTTGGTTCAAATCCCGGTGTCCCATATGGTCCTCCGTGCCTGCCAGGAGCTATTTCTGAGCAGACAGCCAGGAGTAACCCCTGAGCACCACCGGGTGTGACCCAAAAACCAAAAAAAATAAAATAAAAAAAAAATAAAAAAAATTAAGGGTTTGGAAAAAAAAACTTGGGAAGAGAAAGTGAGTTTTGGATTATCTGACTTTAGTCCTTATGAATCCTGAATGAGGCTTGGCTACATCTCTAAGTCATCTACCCATCTACTCCTTGTTTTTCTCTTTCCGTTTTCTCAAATGGCTAGGCATGATTCATTTTTTAACAGCCATCTGTGGAAACACGTGGCCTCCTTCTCTCTCTTAAGATCTGTTCCAAAATTTGAGGGGGCAATTTGGCAATGTCTTCTCCCAGGTCTTTCTCATAGGAACTTTTCTGAAACCAGAAGGTGAGGTAAATTTTGGTAAAGGCAACTTTGGCTTGCTTTGGGAACCCTCTAAACATTCACTTTGTCATCTTTATTCACATTAATTGGCAATTCATTTCAAAGAACCTGGTTGGAAGCTGATATAAGGGGAAAGGGTTTATATTTTTTTTTGTAAAAATATAGAGTTCTAGACTTATCTTGTTTGTTCTGATGGTCAGACTATATTGATTGAAGAGGAAAAGGGGGGAAGAAAAAAAAATGACATGAGGAGAAAATAGTCATGAGGAGAACAATACATGGGGGAAATAGCATATTCAGGGCAGAGGATTTATCGCCCTTTTGGTAGCCTGAAAATAACATGGATAATCAAAGTGTCTCCCCAAAAAACTTCTTTCCCACATCAAGATCTTCATTTGGTTATATCTGGACACCATTTGAAAGTGGCCTGGGGACATGTTCTGAGGACATGAGTGGGGTTGCTTATGGGTTTCCTAGAGAGAGAGATCTCTATGCCCAGCTCGGGCTCATTCCTCCAGTCCCATAGCCTTGTGGTACCATCCACTAAACTTGCTTCTTTTCCTTCTTTTAAATTTGAGATGAAGTTCTCATAAGTTAAATTTCACCATTTTAAAGGTTTTGTTTTGGTTTGTTTTAGCAGGGGAAAGGGGGCAGTCTTATGAGTAATGAGCAAGCCTGGAAGTCCCTCCTCCCTGCCAACCAGGGAGTAGTGTAGTGGGAGGCAGAGAGACTGCAGTGCTGCTCAAATCCTGTGACAATGACAATTACCTGGACAACTCTGACGGTGCTTGTGGGTCTTTATTGCTGCAGCAGGAGATGCTCAGTGACCAGTAAGCATGTGGTACAGGAGATCCAAATGGGGCCAGCTGCCTGTAAGGCATATACCTTAACCTAGTACTATCCCTGTATCCTTAAAAGTTTTTAAGTAGATACTTAATTGTGTATGGTTATTTTTTTTTAGCATTTCATAACATTATTAAACCATCAAGACTAATTCCTGAGCATTTTCATCCACCCCCAAAAGAACCTTGTATTCTGTTACCACCTGATTCTTCCATCCTAATTATTTTCTGACAGTCACAAATCAACTTATTGTCTCTGTGGATTCACCTATTAAGTGTAATCATACAATGCATAAATATTGTTTCTAGATTTTTTTTTTTTTTGGTTTTGGGTCACACCCGGCAGTGCTCAGAGATTATTCCTGGCTCCAGGCTCAGAAATTGTTCCTGGCAGGCACGGGGGACCATATGGGATGCCGGGATTCGAACCGATGACCTCCTGCATGAAAGGCAAACGCCTTACCTCCATGCTATCTCTCCGGCCCCTGTGTCTAGATTTTTATACTTACCATATTTTTAGGATTTACCTAGGGACCTTTTATATATCTGAATTCAAATCCTCTTATGGTTAAATACTATTTCATTGTACGGACACCCCATATTTTATTCCCCAGTCATTAGTTGATGGGTATTTGGACTATTTCCAGCTTTAAGCTATGATGAAAAATATTCTTGTGAAAATTCCTATTCAAATTATACATGAATATGTATATTTTCTCTCAGATGTATTCTTAGGTGCTGAATTGCTTGGCTATATGGTAATTTTATGTTTATTTATGTCTTTGTGTGAGGGCTACACTTAGCAGTGCGGCAGTACTCAGGGGGAGACTTCTGGCTCTGTGTTCAGAAATCACTCCCAATGGTGATTTAGGCATTATGTGACCATGAGGATCAAACCAGAGTTGGCTGCATACAAGATAAAAACCTAAACCCTCTACTATCTCTGGTTCCCTATGTTTAACTTTTCAAGAAACTGTCAACTGTTTCCCAAAGCCATTTAACACAGTCTTAGATGACAGAGTTGAGTTTTAACACACTGCTATTAAGGGATAGCTGAACTGTCAGAGAAATGCTTGCTGTAGTGCTGAAAATGGAAGAATGGAGTTCAAGTGAGAAGCTGCTTTTTGCAAATTTTAATTTGGAATCACCTACATGCAGATTGTTAAAATTGGGGGGGATGATGTTTCTGGGGCAACATCATTGGGAAGAAAGTAATATAAGAGACTTATAAACTAAGCATTGGGCTTTTGGTTAACAGCACTATAAAATTTAGTCAACATAGTGAATATTGTGAATATTTATGACAAAAAATCCGTGAAATAAAAGCATCTGGACTGGTTTTTATAACTTCTATATAGAGAAGCCCATATTTAAGTGCCTTAAAAGAGGTCAGAATGATAGCACAGGGTTAAAGCTCTTGCCTTGTATGTGGCTGGCTCAGGTTCAATCCTGGAACACTATATGGTCCCTAGAGTATTACCAAGAGAGCAGAGCTGGTAATAAGCCCTGAGCACCAATAGGTATGGCCCCAAATCAAAATAAATAAATCTCAGGAGAGGTCATAGATACATTCTGGAAAACAAAACAAAACTATTAGAATTATTAGAAGTATCTGACCAGGCTGGGGAGATGGCACAAAGGAATAGAGAGCATATGCTTGGCATAAATATGGCCCCAAATTCAATCCCTTATACCAGGTAGTCTCATGAGCACCATTGAATATAGCCTTGGGGTGTTGTACTCCTGGAAAGACATTTTCCCCCACTAAGAAGCTAAGAAACAAAACAAGGAACATACCATACATCAAGATGAAAACAATGTGTTCCAGAATCTTAAATAGAGGTTTGTTGGGGACTGACTTGTTTGAGGCCATTTTGCTGTTCTTTCTGCCATATTCCAGCTTTTCACCTAAAAGCTATTTTGCAGTCTTGCTGTAAGTTTTTGAGCTATAGAGAAAGGAATGTGCAGCTGCAAGAGATAATTAATCTTGTAGCCCGGAGGAGAGCAACACGGCCCGGTACCATTCCCAGAAATGAGGTCTTACTCCCTCAACTACATTCCGGAGTCAACAAGGCAGTTATTATGTGTATATGTTACATTGTCTGTACAAAATTATTTCTGTAAGAACATTGCCCCCACCTTATATCTGTTAAAAAGTTTAGAAATGCAGCTAGAAGGTCACAAGATGTTTCCATGGATACTGCAAGAAGTATTGCCCACTTGCCTTATTTGGAATAATGAAGTAATTTTCATGCCAAAAGAATGATTGACATTGCCTTTTGCCTGCCCCCTTCTCCTTCACTATATAAGAAGAAGCTGTAGCCAAATAAAGTGGCCCTTGAACAGTGAGACGCTGCCTTGGGTCTTTATTATTAACCTCTCTCAGATTTTTTACAGTGTGGTTGTGCTTCTACCCAGCAAAATAGGAGTGCGGTTGTCTGAGAAGTCTTCCCAGCTAATTCCTGCTGGCCGGGCCCCCCTGGGGGGCTTCAGGACCCCGCATTTTGGCCCCAAAATTTTTACTGCTTATTAACCATTTTACTTAATGTTTTAAACTTCAAATTAAAATTGTTTTAAAAATGTTTTGTGTTAAATCTAAACCTTAAAATTTATTTTCAGCAAAGTTCCACTCCATCTACATTAAGTACTTCTCAAAACTAAAAAAGTTTTTCTACAAAAATTTTTTTTTCTTCTCACAAACATGCTAGCTAAATATTTAAAAGCGCTTGTCAATTTTTTATAAATAAGTCTTAAATCAATCCTTTTGTCTGTTTATGTGTCTGTTGTGATGAATGAAAGTGGCCACAAGTGTAAAATGTTGTGTTTAGTGTTGTTTTGTTTTGTCTGTTTATTTGTTATCTCTACATTTTATAATAATACAATTTTTAAAGCCTTATCCATTTTTCAAATTTCAATTAATTTTTTCAACCTGGTTCAGTCTGGTCAGTTCACAAACTGGCATCTTGCAACTAAAAATCATGTGTTAAAAATTATGTATTAAGCTAGCTTTGTCCTTCTAAGAACATGGCGGAGAGTGTGGAAAATGGCAAACCCCAAATTTCTCAATGGCCATCGGGGATAACTTTTCCCTGGAGAATTTCTGGACTTTGCAGTCACCCAACTTTCCTGCTATGTGTAAGTTCAGGCCTATAGAATATGTATTTATAGCTAAAAAATAGCATCTAGCTTTAAAATAATAACTAAAAAGTTTAACAAAAATCATTTATGTTCAGTTTAAAAGTTTTTGATAAATTGGCGATTGTTAATTATAAAAAATTTTTTAAATGCTGAAGTCTAACAAAAAATTTCCGCAGCCTTCCACAGTCCTGTCTTCATCCACTTCAAAAAAGCCTGTCACCCCTCCTGCCAGCCGCCTTTCCTGCAAACCTGTTTCTGACAAACTCCACCTTTAACAATGCTGAATTAAGCACTCTGCCTAGCTGCCTTAAATGCCCACCATTGCCACCAACAACCTCCATTGCAAACAAGTCACGGTCGTGGAACTTTGCTTACTCGAACCATATATGTGCCCGCCTGTTCAACAATCACACATTTGCAATCAAACCATTATTGTTAACAACTCTTCCATCTTCATTGAAGCCCCCAACTCCACTTATTTTGTTTACTCCACTGCATTTTCTCCCCATATTGTTACTGAAATGTTTCTTGCTTATCATGATTATTATGTTTTAGCTTTGTTAATGCCTAAAATAACCATCAAACCTGTTGGTCCGTTTTCCACCTTTATCCTCATCCTGCAAATAGTCAATGCCTCTACCCAAGCGCTCTCCAACACCAGCTATGAACACTGTTGAATCTGCAATTCACCAGTTTCGCCGTTTTATGAAAGCATCACAACGTTTAAATCTCCTATCTACACCAATAACTCTAAACTTCTTCTCTGGAAAGTTCAGCCTCAGCGTCATCAACTCACTATTAAGCAAGTTGTAAGCTACGAACTCTGCCTTCTAGCCCATCCTTCTCCTCTCAAGTTATTTTAAATATTATAAATGCCTCTGCTCTAGCCCTCACAAAACCATATTATAAACGCTGTTAGCTTAGCTTCTCTCCTCAACCCCTACGATACTGTTAGTTCCCTTGCTGATGTAGTTCTTCAAAATCGTCGTACTTTATATTTTGCCCTTATATAGGAAGGGGGAGTCTGTGTGGCCCTTAAAGAACTATGCTGTGTATTTAAAGACAAATCTGGATTAGTTAGGGATAGTGTTCTACATATTGGTAACGGTATGAAGGAGTTCCAGAAACATTTTGACCAAAAACAAGGTTGGTAACAGGGTTGGTTTTTCTCTTCTCCTTGGATACATACATTACTGTCCACTATTTTGGGCCCTCTTATTAGCCTCATGCTGCTCCTTTCCTTTGACCCATGGGCTTTCCGCAAACTTACTGCCCTTGTTAAAAACCAAGTAAATGAGACGGCAAAAACCTCTGTTCAAGTTCACTACCAACAGTTAACCCAACGTGACTCCTGTGAAAACTTGGCTATTGTCACCAAGCCGCCCTTCCAGCCACTAAGTTTTCAGGAGATAAAGCGCATAGCTAACAAACGGAGCTCGCTCCGATACTTGTGCTCTCGGCTGTGGAGATACCTACGACGGGATTAGCAAGGTCCCAGTTAGGACACGGCCCTAAAAGGCTACAACACATAATTCAAATCTCTGTGCACACCCACGGCGCTTGTAGCCACCTTTTAAATGCGGCTTTGGCCGTGTCCGACCTGGTCAAACCTTGTAGCCTAAGACACGGTTCTTCCACCCGCTCACGACTTTCCTTCTTTTATTAGAAGAGAAAGGGGGAGATGTTGGGGACTGACTTGTTTGAGGCCATTTTGCTGTTCTTTCTGCCATATTCCAGCTTTTCACCTAAAAGCTATTTTGCAGTCTTGCTGTAAGTTTTTGAGCTATAGAGAAAGGAATGTGCAGCTGCAAGAGATAATTAATCTTGTAGCCCGGAGGAGAGCAACACGGCCCGGTACCATTCCCAGAAATGAGGTCTTACTCCCTCAACTACATTCCGGAGTCAACAAGGCAGTTATTATGTGTATATGTTACATTGTCTGTACAAAATTATTTCTGTAAGAACATTGCCCCCACCTTATATCTGTTAAAAAGTTTAGAAATGCAGCTAGAAGGTCACAAGATGTTTCCATGGATACTGCAAGAAGTATTGCCCACTTGCCTTATTTGGAATAATGAAGTAATTTTCATGCCAAAAGAATGATTGACATTGCCTTTTGCCTGCCCCCTTCTCCTTCACTATATAAGAAGAAGCTGTAGCCAAATAAAGTGGCCCTTGAACAGTGAGACGCTGCCTTGGGTCTTTATTATTAACCTCTCTCAGATTTTTTACAGTGTGGTTGTGCTTCTACCCAGCAAAATAGGAGTGCGGTTGTCTGAGAAGTCTTCCCAGCTAATTCCTGCTGGCCGGGCCCCCCTGGGGGGCTTCAGGACCCCGCAGAGGTTGTTTTTTTTTTTTAATTTGGGGAGGTGTTTTTTGCTTTAGTAAAATAGAGCCTTGTATTTGTACTTGGCACAAATTCAAAAGAGTCAAGTAAATACAAATGTATGTGAGTAACAATAGCTAATTATATCAATTCTGACCCATTATGTTTGTTCATATGCAGACTAATTTGTCCTGCTGCCTTTCTCTCCATTGTACACCAGGGCAGTTAGTGCATTTTCAAAAGAGTAAAGGACGCCATTATTTTACAGAAAATGGTTTCACAAATACTGCAATTTCAAAGCAAAACACCATATTTCTTACATTAAGCCATGATGTAAAAGTCGGAATGTGCAAGACTAAGTTTAGTACTAAAAGAATTATATCAGAGCAATAAAATGAAACCATGCTTTGTGGGTAATGAATCAGTCCCCTTGCCTTTCCCAGGTATTTGATATTTCCTGATTGTGATAAATGAACAGAGGATGAAAGTGCCATTACTTAAGAACACTGAAGCACAACTATGAAATGATGGTGCCTGAAATCTCTAGCACTTTCAGTCAGCCCAAACTATTATAAGATTCTCATTGCACATAGGGCTTGATTCTACTTATTTTAAGAGGTAGTTTACTTGGCACTAGAGGATGTTATAGGCATTAAGGAAAGTTGACACAAGACCCATGTTTACCCACTTCTGAAGCTTTACTATGAAAACATTTTCATACAAAGATCATAATAGCTTTTGAGAAAAACAACTTCAAAATGAAGCAAAATTGATCTCACCGTCTTTTGTTGCTGTTTACAAACCAATAGAGACATTTTTCTTTTTCTTTTTTTAATATATATTTTATTTAAACAACTTGATTACATAAATGATTGTGCTTAGATTTTAGCAATGTAAAGAACATCACCCATCACCAGTGCAACATTCCCATCTCCAATGTCCCAACTCTCCCTCCTCCCCACCCTACTCCCACCTGTACTCTAGACAGGCTTTCTATTTCCCTCATACATTCTCATTGTTAGGATAGTTCACAATGTAGTTATTTCTCTAACTAAACTCATCCCTGTTTGTGGTGACCTTCATGAGGTGGGCTGTAACTTCCAGTCCTCCTCTCTTTTGTGTCTGAAAATTATTATTGCAAGAATGTCCTTCATTTTTCTTAAAGCCCATAGATGAATGAAACCATTCTGCATCTTTCTCTCTCCCTCTGACTTACTTCACTCAGCATAATAGATTCCATGTACATCCATGTATAGGAAAATTTCATGACTTCATCTCTCCTGACAGCTGCATAATATTCCATTGTGTATATGTACCACAGTTTCTTTAGCCATTCATCTGCTGAAGGGTACCTGGCTGTTTCCAGAGTCTTGCTATGGTGAATAGTGCTGCAATGAATATAGGTGTAAGGAAGGAATTTTTGTATTGTATTTTTGTGCTCCTAGGGGATATTCCTAGGAATGGTATAGCTGGATCATATGGGAGTTCGATTTCCAGTTTTTGAAGGAACTGTTATTTGACCTGAAATTTTAGTTTAGAGTTTTCTCATTTTTATCTTCATATTCTCCTGATTCTTTTTAGTGTTCTCTTCTATAATTTCTTTGAGCTCTTTGACATCTTCCATATTTCGACTCTAAACTCCTTATCTGAGAGACTGACTACTTGGTTGGCCATGTTCTGGTCATCTGAGTTGCCGTCTTCATTCTTTATGTCTGGCGCTGGCCTGCATTGTTTCCCCATTGTCACACTTGTATTGTGGGTTTTTCTACGTGTTGTGGTTGTTTTCATTGGCTAAATGGTGTGCACGGCAGTAGCGTGCTCCTCTGGCTCCTCCGGCTCCTCCCTCTCTGGGCGTATCAACTCACCTCCAGAGAAGGCTAGCCATGCGCAGATGAAGCCACACACAGGATGAAATCAGGCCAAGAATGCAGCACAGCACAGGAGACAGTCAGAGATAGGTGCTGGCATCTGAGTTCCAGCAGAGTTCAGCGGCTTCCCCCTTTCCGGGCCTATCAACTCACCTCCAGGGAAGGCTCCAGGGAAGGCTAGCCCTGTGCAGATGAAGCCACACACTGGATGAAATCAGGCTCTTGATACTTCTAACTTTGTGTGATCTTCTACCCCTGAGTAAAGATGATGCTATCAAAGCCTCTGTATTGGGAGCAAGTTTCCTCTCCTTTTTGATGAGGTAAATTGCCCAATTGAAAAAGGCTTGTGTGGCAAGAAACTGCAGCCTGGAGTGAGGACGTCCTCCACTCAAGAGCTAGAAACCAAGGCCTTCTGTATTAACAACCAAAAGTAAATAAAGTATGTTGATATTTAACCTGAAGGGAATTCTTCAATTTAGTCTCCAGCTAAGTCTACTGCCTTAACTAACCCCATGATTGCAGCCATATGTGATCCTGAACAGAGAACCCAGCTGAACTATGCCTAGTCTCCTGCCACAGAAACTGAAGTAAAAACTATTCAGAGTTGGCTGCATGCAAGGCAAATGTCCTATCACTGTGCTATCTCTCCGGCCCCCAATTCTAGATTTTTCTTAACAGTCCAAAATCTTTTTGATATTTGAGTGATCTATAGATTTAATGTTGCATTTTATCTCCATGACGTTCCTCATTTTCCCCCATATCTATTCTTCATTTTTCTTCAGCCTCAATATTTTTTCTCCTCTGGATAACATGCCTTTTCATATTAAAATATCTAACTAGCTGATTCTTCTGTTTAAAGAGAACTCTGGGGGCTGGAATGATAGCATAGTGTTTGGGCATTTGCTTTGCGCACAGCTGACCTAGGACAGACCTAGGTTCGATCCCCGGCATACCATATGATCCCCGAGTCTGCCAGGAGTGATTTCTGAGCACAGAGCCAGGAGTAACCCCTGAGAGCCACCGGGTGTGACCCCCCCAAAAAAAAACAAAATAAATAGATAAATAAATAAATAAATAAATAAGGAAAACTCTGACTTCAAGCCAGAGAAAGACTAAGATTTCATTTTCACACCCACAGAGTTAGGTGAGAGAGCTATATGAAGCAAACCTTTCTTGTTTACAGCAAAGAGGACGTTAAAATTAGAGTTCAGCACTTGTACTCTTAGTTTATAAAAAGTTCAGTACTTTAAAGCCAGGAGAAGAAGGATAAATACAGAATGATATCACTAATATATGGTACTTAGAATAACTGCATGAAGAAATGCAATGTTTAAATGGGGGTTGTTGGCCCCAGAGTATAGTGAGGAGAAGGAAAGATATTAAATGGAGAAGGAAAGAGACAAATAGGAAATGACAGGGACAAGGGGTCTCAAGTGCATTGGTGGTGTTAAGAAAGGACAGAATTAAATATCTAAGCCAGAATCAGCAACATTGAAATCATGAGACCCTCAAAACTTCAATACTGATATTGATCCTCACAATCCCATTTCAGACTGCAGTAAGCGGAAACATGCTCAAGTTATTTACCTTGTAGGAGAATTTGCAATAGGAGTTTCTCTCTCTCCCCAATTCTTAGATGAGAACAGTATCCCCAGAACCCTTGGAAAGATCAGGAGGCATCCCTGCAGGTTGGAGAGTTGACAGCTTTATGCTTTTCAGACACAGAGCTGACCCCACTTCTCTTTCAACAGCTTTCCTCGGGCCCCACAGAGCAGCTTCTGCCTCAATCACTCAGTGATTTATAGCCCTCTCCTGGGCTCTCAAATCTCCTATTTCCAGGGAGCTCTCCTGTTACCCTGTGTCTTCAAAGCAATTTTCTTTATCACCTCCTAGAAATTTAAGACCCATCCTTTTTAAGTGCTGCTACTTCTCCTAAATGATTGGTTTCTTCCTTCTTTTCTTTTCCTTTCTTTTCTTTTTTCTCTTCCTCCCTTTCCTTCCTTCCTTCCTTCCTTCATCAAATTGCAATTTTCATTTAAAGATATTCTATTCATAATGTTAATTAAATCACTAATTTTAGTCATTATTATTCAAAAGAGAAAGAAAATAGTATTTGGGGGGCTGGAGCAATAGCACAACAGGTAGAATGTTTGCCTTGCACACAGCCCACCTGGGTTTGATCCCCAGCATACCATATGACCCCCTAAGCATGCCAGGAGTGAATACTAAGAGTAGAGTCAAGAGTAACCCTTAAGCACTGCTAGGTGTGGCCCCAAAACCAAAAACAAAAAAAAATAGAAAAGAAAAATAAATAAAATAAAATATAGTATTTTCATATTCTCATTTTCAACTGGTTTTTGTGGTGATAGTCATCTCCACATTTCTGGAGTATCTAAAATGTAGTATGCCAATTACTGGTTATAGAAAGATGTGTTGAAATGGCTTCCCAGTATCTCTGAGACAATAGTGAAGCTTACAGGACTTCTATGACAGCAAATCAGGCACTCAGTCTGGGCTTGAACCCTTGTACCACCTGGAGTCTCTGAGAAATATCTCTAAAAATATTGGATTACATAGTTTATCTGAGATGTGGGAGATGTGGAAATATGTGTATGCATTTCTATGTTGTCATAAAGAAGGGAAGGCAATCTATGAGGGTTAAACTATTAAAGCAGCTATGATAATGTAAAATTCAAGTTTAGTCTATGCAGAAACTTTGGAGTTATTTGGATCCCAGTCAGTGAGCTAGAAAACTGGGTTTTTGAACATTCATATTCAGTAAACCATTGCTGAAGGGATGCCCACAGGGGTCACAAATGACTAAGACACTTTGGGTTTGTCTTTGGTAGGTCTGCATGGTAGGATCTCACAGCCTGAGAGCAGTCCTTCAATTTATAGGCTCTGGATATTAGAAAACCGACAGACATGCACAAAAATAAAAAGCTATAAAGAAGGTGCAAGTACATGTGTTATTGGTCATTCTATCCTATCACTCACTTACCTAGCAAATTCACCTAACAATTTGAAAGTTAAAGTGATGGTGGATGATGTGGTGATTCAGGGTTCTCTATAGATAGGGGACAGGGTTAGCAGATAGTAGGCATTGATTATTATTATTCTGGTTGTACAGTCTTCAAAATCTTTTCGATTTGGAGGGTAGCTCTAGGTCATTAAGTGATCTGGGGAAATTCCCTTTATAAATATGCCAAAAGGACTTGATAAAAGTGTTCTTTCCTCGTAGCCAAAATAATGGGCAAATAATTTGGCCACAGTCATTTAGAAAATTCTGCCTGGGACTGTATCTAGTTAGTTAATGCTTTATGACTGAGAGTTATGAAAGGCTTAATAATCACAGAAATTAATTTCTCACAGCTTTGGAAGCTGAACGTCCAATATCATGTTGCCAGCATAGTTGGGTTATGGAGAGAAATTCTTCCTCATTGAAGACTGTTGTCTTCTTGCTGTATCCTTGAATAGTTGGAAAAAGAATGGGGAGAGCTCTGTAAGATGCCTTGGATAAAGACACTAATCCTATTCATGAGGATTAGTGAATCTTCCACTCCATGATCTGACCACCTCCCAAAGTCCCTACCTCCAAATGCCATCACACTGGAAATTAGATTTAAGTGTATGAACTTGGTGGGGATATAAACATTCAGCTTATAGCAGACTTCCAATCTTCAGGAAAATGGCAAAGATACAGCCACATGGGTAATTATACTGGATGGCATAGTTGGGGTACAGGGGAGAGGAGCCAGTGGTGAGGAGCCTAGCATCAACACAAGAGCAAATATGACTGGGCTCCCCTCCTACCCCAGCAGACTTTCCAGACTGTTTCTCCAACAAATTTATTTTCTTTTTTTTTCTTTTTCAAATTCATTTTCTATTTCACTTATAAGTATTAATATCTAGTGTCTGCAACAAAGAACAATTGATCTTTTTTTTTTGTTTTGTTTTTGTTTTTGTTTTTGTTTTTGGGTCACACCCGGCGGTGCTCAGGGGTTACTCCTGGCTGTCTGCTCAGAAATAGCTCCTGGCAGGCACGGAGGACCATATGGGACACCGGGATTTGAACCAACCACCTTTGGTCCTGGATCGGCTGCTTGCAAGGCAAACACCGCTGTGCTATCTCTCCGGGCCCAGAACAATTGATCTTTATAGAATGACTAAGGTTGAATAGAGGCAATGTCCTGCTTTGTTCAGAATGTCTTTTCCTAGAATCTAAAATGGAGGCTGGCTGAGAAAAATAGCTAATGTTTATTTCTCAAGAAACTTACAATCTATTGGATAGATAAGCACATTTATCTGCAATTTACTTATAAGATCTCATTTACATGTTATCGCACTTTATTCAATTACTTTGATATATTTGGAATTCTTTATCCTTAGTAGCCCTGTAGGAGAAGGTACTATTCCCTAGTCTTGCAGAGGAAGAACATTAGGAGAGGAGTTTGGTAATATTCCCCAGATGCAACTGTCAGGATATAACAAAATTGAGACTCATGTGCCATTGTTTCTGCTCTATCTAAAGGGTACTTCCCTTTAGGGATTTATTTACAGATTCCTTGCAATGCACAAGCAAAGGGCAACAGCAGGTGTTATCAAACCATAACGCAAATCCAGTCACTCAATTCTATGTGTAAATAATATTGAACTGAACCACAACCATACCCATCTGTATGTCTCACCTATGTCTGCCTTCAAGCTACAACAAGCATTTAGTAGTTAGCTACACAGAGCATATGGCTTGGAATCTTGAAATATTGGCTTGATTCCTTAAAGAGAAAGTTTGTTATCCACTGGGGCAGGGCTCAGTTATAAATCATTTAGTTTCACTGAATTATGCTCCTGGAGTCTTCTACCTGATATCATTTTATCTATTCTAAAGACATGATAAATTGAAATCTAAGGATAGGGGCCGGAGAGATAGTATGGAGGTAAAGCGTTTGCCTTTCCTGCAGAAGGTCATCAGTTTGAATCCCGGCATCCCATATGGTCCCCCCGAGCCTGCCAGGAGCTATTTCTGAGCATGAAGCCAGGAGTAACCCCTGAGCGCTGCTGGGTGTGACCCAAAAACCAAAAACAAAAAAAAAAAAAAAGAAATCTAAGGATAAAGTAGTTGCCATAATTATCATGATCATTGGACTTAGAAAAGAGAGCCCTAGGCCATGCTGTTAACTTTCTTTAATCAGTAACTATTACCACAGTCTTGAGCATTAAATAATACATGAATTTTCTCAAGATTCCCTTTGGAAGGTTCCGAGTACAGCATGCAATTTCTTCTTCTCAAAGTCTTTGATGACTCCAAATCAAGTGACCAATATGGCTCTGTTCATGTTAGAATATTGAGCTGGCAAATAACCCACCTCCAACTTTATTTAGTTAGTTGATCAGATTTATTTCCTTTGAACCTTGGGATCAATGCCCCAGTTCTTACTAGCTATAGTTATAGGCACCTTTAGGTCTCCTGTCCTTCCCACTTTTTTATAGGCAGGTCATATAGCTCTTTTTAAATATAAATTACTTTATTTAATTAATACCATATATCACATAGTTGACATGATTTATTATAATACATTTGTTTCCAGGTAAGTCGGGGGATTGTTTTAATAAATAAGTAAATAAGAATGAGTATGGCAGCAAGAAAACTTGTGTACATCATTGTATCTCACAATGAGGTCATTAAGTCATTGTCAGAAAGCTTTAATAAACTCTTGTTGGTAGTTGATCATTCTGTTGCTTCTTTTGTTTCTGAACATGAAGTGACTTCAGTTACACATTGACATCAAATTGGATGACAATAATAAAAAAAAATTAGAGTTGTTGAGTGGCTGTGAATGCGAATGAGGCCATGCAGTCCAGGAATTTTAAGCACTATTTCTGATACTGTGGCTTTTGTGGGGTATGATTTTGCTTGTAAGAGATCCTGGAAGTATGAATAGTCCTGGAGATATCAGCACAATAGCACTGTACCTGGAGTCTTGCTCAGATTGCTATCTCTGCAAAGGGCCACTGGCAAAGAGGTGGTTATGGCTGATGGATGCAGCAGGCATGGCTTTGGCAAGGCAAAGATTTGGTCTATCCTCTCCTCTTGAGATTGCCAGATTTTTTGGTCCTTGGCTGTTGTACCTGTAAATTTTCATGACTTTATTTACATCTATTTCAAGAACAAAGTTAGTCTGTGGAACTGGCTGAATGCAGACATCCATGTTGTTGTTGTTGTTTTAATGTTGTTTTTAATGAAGTCAAGAAGCAGTTTATCTCTTACTCCAATCTTCTAAGATGAGAATTTATTCAAAGAAATGAAGTACTGAGAAGCATAACACTTTCTTTGCTATATTGTGCAACTGTAAATATAGTACATTTTGTCCCAACCTGTACTGCTCAGAATAAATCATAAATTTTACTCCGTGAGAGGGGATTATATATGGTTGTGGTTTATCACCTTCAGGTGTGCCTTCTGTAGTAACATGACCGCAAAGAGGCAGATGAGGGATCAGTACCACTGTCTCCTTGCAACTCCAGGTTCCTTCCTTTCCCATATAGCCCTGTTGCCATGCAGAATTGTCCTCCAGGCCTAATAATTAAAGAGACTTTTTGTTTGTTTGTTTTTTTGGTTTGGGCCACACCCAATGGTGCACAGAGATCACTCCTGGCTATGCACTCAGAAATCACACCTGGCAGGCTCGGAAGACCATTTGGGATGCCGGGGATCGTACCCGGGTCTGTCCTGGTCTGCTGCACGCAAGACAAAAACCCTACTGCTGTGCAATCTCTCCAGCCCCTAGAGACTTTTGACCTTGCCTTCAAGGTCATGCTCATAGTGCTTAATGATTCAGTTCTTCTTAAATATAAACTATCTTGAAGAGGATTTAAAATGGACATGTTTGTTTTTGGAATGTCAGATAGACAGGCATTAGGGAGCTTTCCATTGGTTCCTGACACTAAAATAATCAGCAGAGCCCTTGCAACAAACCCTAACATATATTTTATACCAATTCAATAATACATTCAAAGGTTGAATTTTATGTCTCCTGAGAACAAAGATTGACATATTCCAAGAAGAAGGAAAATACCCTAATGCTGTTTTTCAATTTCAGTCAACTCAGAGTTCCTCATATCTGGGTAGAATTGAAATTCCTTTCTCAACGCAATACAAAGGAGATAGATTAAAGCTGTAGCCTTTGTGGAGAAAATTGTCAATGCATTAGACAGTTTTCTGTCACACGGTTACATCTTTATTTTATTTCTAGGGAGATAGACCCTATCACCAATCCCACAAGACAGCCTTATCATAAAGGTTGCCTTGTCTCTGGGGATATGCCTGATTTCTTGGCCCTCCCTTATTTTAACTTTTCAAACGAGTGAGTGATACAACGGAGTTCTGAGGCAGTGAATAGTCTTCACAGAGAGCTTTGTCTACTCTATATTAGTTTGTGATGAAAAGTAACTCTGCAGAAACATAAAGTGTGTTCTATTTCTGAGTCTAAGATAGAGTCTAGGGTCACTCAAACTCATATAAAAGAAAAAAAAAGAAAGAAAACTTGAGAAGACAAAAAGCAACATAAGCTGGTCTTGATAAAGAATCAGGAGTGCTTTGATAGGCTGACTTTTTCCTTAATCACAAGTTAGGCAGCCCAATGCCATTTTTTAATATGCCAGCACATTGTTCTGTGCTTCCATCAATCATAGCTGTGAAATGTCAGGGTGGAAAAAAAAAAAAAGAGCAGGGGAAAGGCAAAGAATTCAGCAGAACCAAATTTATTAAAGTGATTTTGAAGCAGATGTCAAGAACACATGCAAAACTTACATCTTAAAATACATTGGGCTTATAGGACAAGATATTTATGTTTTGTTCTCTGAATTTTTTAAATGCATACCATTAATAAAAATGTATTTCTTGTTGAATTACTTTAGCAGGGGGAAAATATTCAAGCAGATTAAACCATGGAAATATAGGACAAAATAATAACCAAGAGTTAATGAAACTGGAAACTGATCGAGTATCATGGAAGAAAGATTAGAGACAAGTCAGTGAGAAGTTGTTATTTTTCCTGCTATCCTTTTGCAATTGCTTTAAAACACAGATCACAGTGGGGGGAAATAATAGATTTTGGAGAGTGGTTTTCATTTCTGCAAGAGAGACAGGCACAGAGAGAAATGCTATACTGCTATCATTGGATCCTGAGTAAGGCAAAGACAGAGATGAAACTATCTATTATCTTTATCCTGACCTATCCTTGGCCCAATACCAGAGAAACGTGAAAGACTAAATTAAGGTAAGTTTGATAATGATTTTATCGCTTAGCCTCTGAATTTGATTGAAAACTAAATTAAAGCAATAACATGATCTAAATATTTCATATACTAAGGAATCTGGAGGAAAAGGATCCCAGAGCTAGTTCAGCATCTCAACATGAGTTGGCACTAGGCAAACTCTCCTGGCACCCTCTCTGGCTGCAAGATGGTAGCAGCTGCTCCAGGCGTATGTTCATGGAGTGTGGATGGCAGTTGGGAGAAGGGATACACAGACATGGGAAAAGAGATATATTGTTCATGATCACGAGTAGCTGAAGCACAAAGCAGAACAGGGAACGTAATGTCCTTGTGGAAATGGAGAAAGTAGAACTGAAATTGAAAGAGGAGGAGGAGGGGAAGGGAGAAGTGGAAAGAAGTTTACATTCTGGGAAAATATTCTCCTTCTCCTCTCATAGACTGTTGTTTGGAGAAAGCCAATGAAAAATGAATCCTATATAATTTCTTTCCAATTCGAGTGTTTTGATGTATAGAAAACTTGGCTATGAGCCAACCTGGGCAAGAACAAGCTGATCAAATTGCAGTTAAGACTTGGCCTCAAAGTAACAAGTAAATGCTAACAGTGCTCAACTCAGACTCTAAAAAGTAAAAAAGATTTTGCCTCCAGTGCCTCACCTTTAGCACAACCAAGAGTTTCAATTCACAAAGACTCACAGATTAATTCCATTCTGGTCGGAGTCTCATTTCCTTTGACATTAATTTCCTGCTTCCCTGTTAGAAGAAGGCCGTATATTTTGGCTTTGGTTTTTAAAAAATTGTTCCCCTCCCTCCAGTCTCAATATGTTATCAGCTAGTTCTGTGTTAATGCTGGCTCACTTTAGGGGGGAACAAATCATTTCAATATGAGTAGAGTTGTTAGCCCAATATTAGAAGAATGTTGTTATCTGGAAGACATTTCTACCGTGCAGCTGTGGCCTGCATGCTTGCAAAAATCCTTACATGTTTCCAAATTACAACTGACAGGCACAAGTGACAGTCAATGAAATCTGAAGGTAGAGGGTGATGAATAAGAGCACTGACACTGAGCTAGACTGCCTGGTCTTAATTCCCAGCTTTAAAACTGATTCTTGGTGAGACATAGGAAGCTATGAAATCGGACCTCAGTTTTCTCATCTGTATAGTGGTGATGTCTTACTCTCTCACAAGATAAGTGTGAAGGTTAAAGAATAAATGTTTTCACTCAAGAGATCCAAACTCTAGCAATCTAAACTTTAAATAGGCCTGTTATACTGGTAGGCTGGGAATGGGGGGGGGGGAAGGGTGGTGGTATGGAATATAATCTCAGAACATTGGTGGAGGGAGGTCAACACTGATGGTTAACAGGGATTGGCCCTGATTCTTTTTTTTTTATTTTTGGAGGGGACACACACCTGATGAGGCACAGGGGTTACTTCTGGCAGGCATGGGGAACCATATGAGATACTGGGATTCGAACCACAGTTCGTCCTGAATAGGCTGTGTGCAAGGCAAACGCCCTACTGCTGTGCTATCTCTCCTGCCTCATGGCCCTGATTCATTTTATGTCTGAAACCCAACTATGAAGGACTTTATAAATCAGAATGGTTTCAGTAAAATAAAATAAAATAAAATAAAATAATAAAAAGAAAGAATGTATTACCCCTCTCCTGGCTTCCTGCCTATCTCACCTGATAGGTGAGACCCACCCACAGCTAGAGGGGTCTGTGGTTGGTGATTAAGGGATTGCCTGAGGGAGGGGAGAGGCAGACACCCAAGAAAAGATTGAACACTGGAAGGGTGCTTGCAGGGCAGCTGATGGAAGCTGCTTAATAAAGCTTGGCTTAGAAGCCATGTGAGAAATATGAACATGGCGATTTGAGTCTTGTAATAAAGCTGGATTTTTCCTGAAACTTCAACTGATTGCCTGTAGATCTTTTCTTTGCTGTCACCCTGCTACCCACAGACCTGCCGGCTAAAGGGGCTGACACCAAGCCGAGCCGAGAAAGACCTCACCACCATCACCAACACTGGGACATTATAATTAATAACTAATACAACATTAATGTTTCCAGAAATCAATTACTTCCCACTCTATTACTACCTATGAGTCAGTCACAAATTCAGTCACTGAAAGCTCCAGTTATTAACATGAAGCTTTTGTGAATCACCTTTGTGAATTCCCCTTGCTAGGAAAGACTGAAGAAGATAATATTTTGGCATTTATTTCCTAGATGATAAAAAACTTATGAAATAATGTATGCGTTATTCAAATCAGGTATAAGTTTAGTTTTTGTCTAATAATACATAGTCTAGGCTCAAGGATAATTCAGTGTTTTTATTCATTGGTGGCTCAGGCATCATGTTCTTCCCATCTTATTCTTCTATCACCTCCTAGAATACTGAAATCATTGGGACTCACATAAAAAAGTGTTTTTGCTATTAAAGTACACCAAAACATAATGGCTCTTACTGAGACCAGTTGCAGAGTTGAGGCTAGGGGAAAAAAATCTCTCAATTAAACATGATGATGCATTTGAAGACCAACAGGCAAGCTGGTAGGGTACTTGCCATGCATATGGCCTACCCAGGTTTTATCCCCAGCATCCCATTTGGTCCCCCAAGCCTGCCAGGAGTGATTTCTGAGCAGAGAGCCAAGAGTAACCCCTGAGCACCACTGGGTGTGCCCCTCTAACACTCCTCCAAAAAAAGAGGCAAGAGCAGAAACTGTTGAGTGCCTGGGCACAATCGAGACAAGGCTAGAGAGTTAATGTGGAATTGGAACTAAAGATAAAGTAGTTGATCCTGGCAGCAAGTAATAATGCCTGAGTTGGAATCGTGATACTGATAAAATCAGGTGACAGAGTAAAGGAGGTAAATTTAATTACATTTTATAATTTGTGTCAAATGTGGGATAAGAGAAAAGGCTGATTTGTTTTATCTGTAAGCTAGTGGAGTTCGACAGTCAGGAATTAGAATACCAAAAGGGAATGAATATTACTTGGGGATCCCTAGCAGATTTTCAAATAAATTTCAAAAGAATATGTCAAATAAGGAGTTAACTACATGGGTTCTTAATTCAGTTAAACTAGAAATTGAGTTGATGCATATCATTTAAAGATGATATGTTTCCACTGGATGAGCTCATTTGAGAAATTAAGAGTTGGCGGAAAGGTATTCGAAGGCTAATCTGATCAGATGATAAATGTATGTGAATTAATAAATGAAACTTTGTGAGACATTTACCTTTAAGAGGAAGACAGAAGAGACAGAGTACAGCAAAGAGGATTAAATAAGAGTGGAGAGAAAATGAAAACCAGAAGAGAAGAGTGTCCTAGATATCTAGTGAGGAGAATGCTTTAAAGAGCTGCAGAGAATTGAAAGCTGGCCCCTAGGGCTTGCCACTTAGGAGGTCATTGCTGCTTAGGAGAGCCAGTCAGGATAAAAGAAACCTCTTGATTATAATGGATTGAATAGTGAAAGTGTGAAAGGAAGGTGCAAAAAAAAGGTGGGGGGAAGGATAGATGACCAGGGGTGTGCTAAGAAAGAAATCATCCAGAAAGATATGATGATTATTGCATTCAATAATACACTTCCTTCAAAATTGATGTGCATTAAGAACATAGGTGTATGGCATTGAGCAAGTTACTTACCCTCTATTTTATCCAGTCATTGTGAGACTTACTTAGATGCTTTAATATATCATGAAATGCTCATATTAGTGTTTGGCATACTCTCAAATGGGCAACTATCAAAGTAAAATAGAAACCATCAGTATTTTTGGTATTATGTAACTCTCATTAAGTACCATGCCTCTAGAAAATAGAAAGTGAGCTTAGAAAGTAGAAATAGATTTTTAAAATCTAATTAGTACTAAAACACATCAAGGAATTAAATAAAGATTAGAGAAGAACCATAGGGGTGAGACTTCCTGTCCTTATTACTTGTTGTTATTTGTCATCTTAATTACCATCAATATTGTTTAACAGGTAGCCTAATCTCTTAGGGAATCAGGGTGACTGCATTTCTTACTGGAAAGGAAATAAATGTTCACTCCTGGGAGGTGTTATTTCTTTCTGCTCCAAAGGACCAGCTGGTGCTATGAAAACAGTTAATTGGATTTTTCCACCTCCCTCAGAAGAAGCTTCTAAAAGAGCTCATTCTCATTGCATTTGGGAACATTTTATTCACTAAAATCTTGTTTTAATATCCTTCTATTCAAGTCTTTAAGAAGAGCTTGGTACTCCATCTACTGGATCCCCATGAACCATTTTGACAAGAATGAATGGACATGATTATAGAACGATTTTTCTTCATAGGAGGGAGGGGAATGCTTTCAAGAAAGTCAATACAGTTATTTTTTTTTCTAAAAAGAAAGAAATGTTAAGATAATTAATGGTTCTATGTGTTACAGATCTAACTCAAAGAAGCCAGTTATAAGATCACTTCCTTCATTGTATACTGTGATATAATAGCTTCCTGAGGCTCCTGAGCTCCTTAGGATTGAAATTTTATCTTTTATGAAAATTTAGTGATTTAAATTAAAAAAACAAATTCTTGACTCAGTGAAAAAATATTAAGTTTTGAGCAACTTAGAAAGCATGTCTAATTTTTTTCCCCAGGAAGCATGTCTAATTTAGAAAAATGTTTTTTAGGTATTTGAACACCTATGTTCATTGAAGCACTATTCACAACAGTCAAAAATCTGGAAACAATCCAAATGTCCTAGAACGGATGACGAGTTAAAAAAAAAAACTACGATACATATTCACAATGCAATTCTACTTGTCTCTAAGAAAAGGCAAAATCATGCAATTTGCTGCTATAGAGATGGTTGTGGAGAGTATAAAGTCAAGTACAGTTAGTCAAAAGGAAAAGGACAGAAACAGAATGATCTCCCTCATAACCCCCCCAAACAAAATATAGTAAGAAAATAACCAATGCCTAAATGCAACAGAAACTAAGAATTCATCTTTAAAAGATAACATACCAACATACCATGGCAGAAAGTTCTGTGTGTGTTTGGGGGGAGGGTCATATAGGACAGGGACACACTAGATAGGGGTGGAAGGAAGCAGACACTTTGGTGAAGGGTATGGTGCTGGAATGCTTTATGCATGAAACCCTACCACTAACAGTATTTTAAATCATGGTGCCTAAAATAACATAAGATAAATTATTTAAAACAAAGGGCTATGACAAATGCAGTTACCATGTTTGCACTGGGCCATCTCCATGGACTCATTTTTTTTTCTCAAAAGAGATATAAAGCAAGATGTGAAAAACCTTGGTTACACTGGCCACACAGCAGAAAGCTATCAATTCCAGGAGGAGAGGATAGACCAAGTCCTCACCCAGCCAAAGCCATGCCTGCTACATCCATCATTCAGAATCATCATTTTCCCAATCCAATGGCCCTACCTCACTGCCCCTCTATGATTCTCTTCAGGGACACCAATGACCAAACTTCAGGTATGTTGGTATGTGGGTTACTATCACCAAAATTGTTTTTTGAAGCAATTTCAGGCACCCTTACCCCCACATCCTCCTTCTTTTAAGAGGCCTGGCAGCTAAGAACACAAACCTAAAAGTCACAGCAAGAGTTCTTTGAATATCTGGACATCATTTGTTTGATAGTATCATTACTATTGGAACACACCAATTTAACAGAATGGACAGCTAACAGCATGAGCTTACTAAACGTTCTGTCATTGTACTAATGACAATTGAAAATAAAGTAAGTTGGGACTGGAGCAATAGCACAAGAGTAGAGTGTTTGCCTTGCAAGCAGCTGACCTGGGATGGACCTTGGTTCAATCCCCAGGACCCCATATAGTCCCCTGAGCCTGCCAGCAGGATTTTGGGTGGGTGGGTTTGTGGGTCACACCCAGTGGTGCTCAGGGGTTACTTCTGGCTCTGTGCTCAGAAATCTCTCCTGGCAGGCTCAGAGGACTATATGGGATGCCAAGGATCAAACCTGAGTCTGTCCCAGGTCAGCTGCATGTAAGTCAAAGTTTTACCACTCTGCTATCACTTCAGCCCCACGAGGAGTGATTTCTGAGTGCAGAGCCAAGAGTAACCACTGAGTACCGCTGGTTGTGGCCCAAAAACCAAAACCAAAACAAAACTAAAGAAAAAGAAAATGCAATAATTTTCACAAATGATCTTTTTACTATACTTCTTTTTTCTTTTTTTAAATATTACTTCTCTTTGTTTTTCTTTATATTCTTTTTGAAATAACTTTGTTGTCACTTATATGGAAACAAATGTATTATGGTTAACTATGTGATATATTTTCTTTATAAAATTAAAAAATAAGGGTTAAAAGAAGAAAAAAAAAGAAAAAAAAAGAAGAGTTACAAAGAATTTTAGTATCTGAATTGAGAATATTCTATATGGAAAAATGGCCAATTGTGGGGCTGGAGTGATAGTACAGTGGTAGGGCATTTGCCTTGCATGCTCTCAACCCAGAATGGACCTGGGTTCAATCCCCAGCATCCCATATGGTCCCTCAAGCAAGCAGCCGATCCAGGACCAGAGGTGGTTGGTTCGAATCCCGGTGTCCCATATGGTCCCCCGTGCCTGCCAGGAGCTATTTCTGAGCAGACAGCCAGGTGTAACCCCTGAGCAACGCCGGGTGTGGCCCAAAAACAAAAAACAAACAAACAAAACATTTGCTTAATCAATACATATACAATGGATTTGAAGCAACATGTTCAAGTGCAAGAAAACATTGACAGTTTTCTTTAGTCACTGAAGATATTCCTACTAGAAACCCAGTATTTGGTTTGTCTGCGCATGCCTCAGATAAAGATGATTTTCCTTTACTTCCAGAACAAATATTCTTCTGAAGGGGATGTAACCTGGGCAGATCTCTGCTTTCTATATAATTCTGGAGGTGGTTGAAAGAAAGAGATGAGACAGCCGTTGCAAAGTGGAGAGCTTTGATGGTTCGAAAGAAGCAGAGCAAAGCCTGTCAGAAACATTTGCCAATGTGTGGAGAACAGCAAGGCCAGTATTCGCCAGAGAATCCTTCTGTGTTAATGCAGGGTGACAGCCCTCTGATGTTTCCCTTTCTACCTGACCAGACGTTTTTTTCTTTTCTTGTTCCAGTTTATTCTGACAATGATATGCAGCCTAATTACTTTTTTTGTCCAGGGCTTAATTGAAACTCTTAAATTTCTTCAACTCTTATATAACTGTTTGCATCTTTTGTCCTCTTTAACCCTGACCAGTAAGTGCTGTCTGTAGTTAATGGGTGTCTGCAGGTCCTGAAAAGCAGCTATAATGGTCGAAATTGTTTAGAAGTCATAGTCAATTTGATTGTTTGTTGTTTGTTTGTTTTTCGGGCCACACCCGTTTGATGCTCAGGGATTACTCCTGGCTGAGCGCTCAGAAATTGCCCCTGGCTTGGGGGGACCATATGAGACGCCGGGGGATCGAACCGAGGTCCTTCCTTGGCTAGGGCTTGCAAGGCTGACACCTTACCTCTAGCGCCACCTCGCCGGCCCCATGAAGTCATAGTCAATTTGAAATGGAGTTAAAAAATGTTATAAGTAGGGGGCCAGAGAGAAAGTCCAATAGGTAAGACACTTGCCTTGCATGCAGCTGACCTGGGTTCAATCCCTGGCATTCCCTATGGTCCTCTGAGCCCTTCAGGAGTGATTCCTGAGTATAGAGTCTGAAGTATAGAGTCTGAACACTGCTGGGTGTGCCCCCAAAGTGTTAGTATACCCAAATCATTTATAATTTTTATATTACAATGTGTTAGTATCATATTACTTCTTTTGGGTTGGGGGAATACTCTAAGTGGTTTTCAGACCTAGATATCACACCTGGCTATACTTAGCCAACTTAACGAGCAATTTAGTGCTGGGGCCAGAGATATGGTACAGCTCCAGTCTCGTGGTCCAGTGACCATTGGGGTCAGTGATCATAAGGCCTTTAGGGTCACTCTTGTCAATAGTTGGGGGAAGTTAGGGCTACACATTGTGATGCTCAGGAAGCCACATGACTCTAAGGATAAAACCTCAGTCAGGTGCAAAGTTCCAGTACTAACTTCTTGACCCCATATATCAGCTCTTAAACTTGGCTTTAAATAAAGACATATGATTTAAGGGGACATGACTTGAATATTTTAAGAGGATGGCTTTAATTTATATTTAAAATTATTTATTTTACTATTTTGCGGGGGTGGGCTAGATTGGGTGATGCTCAGGGATTTCTCCTGGCTCTACACACATGAATCATTCCTGGCAGTGCTCAAGGGACTATATGGGATGCCAGAAAATGAACCTGAGCTGGCCACAGGTAAGGTAAATGCTTTAACTGCTTTGCTATATCTCTAGCCTGGCAACTTTTTTTTTAATTATGAGAACAAAGATGCAAAGAAAGAGGACAAGGTAAAGTTACAGTGGAAGGACAATCACCCATAAACAGAATTATCAGAAATCCCCTTGCTGATATCTGAACTTTGAACTTTCAACCAAAGAACATTAAGAAAAATAAAACAGAACCCATGTACAATTACTTTGTCACACAAGTCCCCAGATTGTAATACATAATATTTCTTAGCAGCACACAACTTTTTTTAAAAAAAATATATTAACCTTGAGATAATAGTCTAGTGACAGCCTTAAAGGCACTAATGTTTATCCATTCCTCTCATTTACAGAATGGTGCCGGATGATTATTTTGTTTGTGAGCTGTACCTGCAATGCTCAGTGGTAACTCCAGTCAGAGTTTCTCTAATCTGGGCTCAAAGAGGACCAAGGTAATAGGGATTAAACCTGGGGTCTCCATCATGTAATACATGCACTTGAGCCTTTTGTACTCTCTCCTTAGCCTAGAAATGGTATTTTCTTTTTTTTTTTTTTTTTTTTTTTTTGGTTTTTGGTTTTTGGGTCACACCCGGCGGCGCTCAGGGGTTACTCCTGGCTGTCTGCTCAGAAATAGCTCCTGGCAGGCACGGGGGACCATATGGGACACCGGGATTCGAACCAGCCACCTTTGGTCCTGGATCGTCTGCTTGCAAGGCAAACGCCGCTGTGCTATCTCTCCGGGCCCGGTATTTTCTATTTATCAATTACATTCACCTTTACTCAAGCTCCACTATTAATTTCCAAGGCTTGGGGCCAGAGTGATAGCACAGTGAAAGGGCCTTTGCCTTGCATGTGGCCAACCCCAAATGGACCCTGGTTTGATTCCTGGCATTCTATATGGTCCCCCGAGCCTGCCAGGAACGATTTCTGAGCACAGAGCCAGAAGTAACCCCTGAGCACCACCGGGTGTGGCCCCAAAACAAAACAAAATTTCCAAGGCTATATGGCTTACTGAAAAGAAAGTATACCATGAAAGCAGACATTCCTGGGTTTTCCTTGGTCTCTGGCATGCTTTAAGACAAACCACTTTAACTCTTGGAACTTTGGTTTTTTCCTGTCTAAAATTAGCACTCACATGTGAAAAGTATAAAACTATGCAGTGCTAATCTGTTACTTCATAAGTTCTCAATTAATTATGACTAAAGTCAATGCTGTAGTCCATTCATTGTTATTCTACTTTTTATTTATGTTTTGGGCACACTCAGTGGTGCTCTCTTTTGAAACACTGAGGTTCATCCAGAAGAGAGAAATCCTGAATAAGACAAATTAATAATTTTGAGTAGTTTTAAGAAATAAAAAGAACTCAAATTGGGGCAGGAGTGATAGCCCAACATTTGTCTTTTACTTGGCCAACTCAGGTTCAAATCCTGGACCCATATGGTTCTCTGGGCCTGCCACAAGTGATTTCTGAACACAATAACCTCTGTGCACCACCAGATGTGCACCCCCCAAATTTCAAATTGAAATGGTCTCAAGGCAAATGCAGACACAATCTAATCACTTTTTTCAAATATGTGAAGGATTATTATGTGGGGAAAAATGAGTTCTCATCTTTCCAGCTCCACTTTGGATACGAGAAAAACACAGTCATATCAATTTCAATATGCAATTTAGCCTCAAGAAAATGGCAGCCAATTTGCCAATGAAATAATAGAACCAATTCTAGGAGGGATATCAGAATTTCTAGATCAACACTGTAGGTTGCCTTTTGCTTTCTTTTGTTTGTTTGTTTTTGTTTTGGGGCTCTGTGGTCAAAAATCACTTTCTCCTGGCAGGTTAGAGGGACCATATGGGATGCAAGAGATAGAATCCAGGTAGGTCCTTGATTGGCTGTGTGCAAGGCAAACGCCCTGCTGGCTGTGTTATGGCTCTGCCCCCTCAGACTGGTATGCCTGGAACCCAGAGTCTGTCTTATGCCAATAAACTTCTGGGGTGAGGCCTTTTTGTAATCAAGTCAAGGACTTTTTTTCCATTTTCTCCATTTTTCTGGACCTATGCAAACATTGGCGATTGCCACTATCACACCTTTACTATATATTTTTTTTACTCTTACCCTTTAAGGAAAAAAAATACAACTTACTGAACTTAAAAACAAATTACTGTAGTAGAATGCCTGTCTCGAATACAGGGGATGGGAAGGGGGGAGGGGGTAATGTTGCACTGGTGAAGGGGGGTGTTCTGGTTATGACTGTAAACCAAATATGATCATGTTACTTAAATAAAAAATATATTTAATAAAAAAAAAGAAAAAAGACTTTATTTATTGATTGACTCATTGGTTTCTGGGTCTCACCTAGCTTTGCTCAGACGTTATTCCTGGATCTGCACTCAAAATTTGCCCCTGGCAGGCTGGGGGACCATATGGAATGCCAGGAATTGAACTGGGTCCCTCCTCAGTCAGCCACATGCAAGGCAAATGCCCTACCACTATGCTGTCTCTCTGGCCATATTTTTGTTTGTTTGTTTGTTTGTTTGGGGGTCACACCTGGCAGTGCTCAGAGGCTGCTCCTGGCTCTATGCTCAGAAATTGCTCCTGGCAGGTTTGGGGGACCATATGGGATGCCAGGATTCGAACCACAGTCCTTCTGCATGCAAGGCAAACACCCTACCACTATGCTATCTCTCTGGCCCCTCCGGCCATATTTTGTAATAACTTCTAAATTTTACTTGCTTGTCCATGGTTCCTTCATTGCAACCCAAAAGTTTCAGGAAAGTTAGCTCTCCATCTTCTACTTTAGGAGTGAATTCTCAATTGTCTTATGCTATTAAGTGTATCCATATCTTGGATGGTCAAAGAGATAAAGTCATTCAATATGAGTCTTCTTTCTTTTTTTTTTACATTTCCATTTTATCTTTATTAATCCTACATTTCCATTTTATCTTCATTAATCCTATCATAGTCTATTCCAAAGGACCAACTTTGATGCTTTTTCTCTATTATATATCTATTTTTTAAAATTTTAGGCATCACGATTTATATATAATACTGTTAATGACTGGGTATCAGTTCAAAGTGTTCCAACATCATATTCACAACATGCCCTCTCTTTAACCTATCTCCTCACATACCCAATATCTATTTATTTTTGTTTTCTATAAATATGAGGTAATTTTTTTTTACCTAATCTTAAATAAAATGCTTGGGGGCCGGAGAGGTAGCGCTAGAGGTAAGGGGTCTTCTTTCTTAAATTACTGAAAAATAATGTTTTCTATTTATTCAGGATGGTCAGTGTGATGTTCAGATGTGAAATTTTGATTTCTGATGATCATTTTAGATTCTTTTAGCCTACAAGAGGATATTACAGAGCTGGCCAAAAACGCTACAGTTTTCCTAGCTTTGGACTCACCAAGGTAAGTGCTTCTAATTCCTGTCTGTTGTTGGTGGGTCTCTTTTTTGTAACATAACAAATCCTGATAGACATAGCGATAGTCATCTATTTAGAAGCTTCATTTTATTTTTAGGTGTGTGTGTGTGTGTGTGTGTATGTGTGTGTGTGTGTTTGTGTGTGTGTGTGTAAAATTCCAAATGGGCTTACATGTGCTTGTAGAAGTTGTAACTAAGAGTTTTATTCATCGTGGATCTCATACAATATCAAATATCATGTCTTTTGTACAAATCCTCTTGAAATGTTTGTTTACTGAGGATGACGGTTGACTGGTCTGCATAGCCTGTGAGACTCAGCAGGTGCACAGATTGGTTTTGAGGTTATCTTCAAACCCATTTCTCATGCTGGGCTATCACTGTCATTATCTTTCAGGCTGGGAAAATGGTTTCAGCAAATGAGTTTGCTCCCTTTCATTTAGCTCTCTGCCACTCCTGCATTAGACAGAACCCAGAGAGTGTCAGGAGAAAAAATATAAAAGGTTTTAAGGAAATTCTACTAAAACCATCACAGCAGTCATTGCTCATTTTTAGGATGTGCTAAATATCTATAGAAATAAAATTTGTGACTCTCAGAACTCTCGGGAAATTAATGTTTTAATTCAGCTTTATGCATGAGTTGCTTTGGCAATATTACATATAATAGGAAAATGGCACTGTTAACTAATTCTTCAAATAGCTTATGATGTTAGAGTTTGAAATATGTCCTCAGTAGGAAAAATTATATGTGGCATAAAAGTAATTGGCCTAGTTCATCAGGTGCTATGGGCTTGAAAATTCAGAGGTCAAAGGATGTCATATATGTATCCTGTGAGGTTTTAGAATGTACTGCTATTTCTAGACATTTGGACATGTGTGTGACTTATACTAATGAAGTGACTTATGTTAATGATGCCTATATACAGTCTTATCAGAAAGCTGGACTGGGAGAAGGCTTTCTTCTTCTCTTCCTAAATGAAGCTTTTGACCAAACATTTTGGGAGGGGTTATTGTAATTCATTTATATGTATATTTAATAATAATTTATCTAATTCTTTTCAGTCTTCTATTCTGATATTGCAAAAGCCATCTCCATCAGTTTACCATCACAAAAGATAAGCATCACAAAAGTTAAGCCCCAATTCCATCTTTTGGAGGGTCAACCAATAATAGGTGGAAAGTTGTAGAACTCCTATATTGAAAAGCTTATGACCAGGGGGCTGGAACAATAGCACAGCAGAGAAGGTATTTGCCTTGCAGATGGCTGACCAGGGTTTGAGCCCCACTTCCCATATGGTCCCCCGAGTCTGCCAGGAATAATTTCTAAGTGCAGTCAGGAGTAACCCCTGAGTACCACTGGATGTAACCTGAAAGCAGAACAAAACAAACAAGCAAACATAAGATCAGGTTTGTAGTCTTTATGGTTTTAATAGAATTAAACTTTTATAAATATTTTTTGCAGAAGAAATTAACAGCATAAACTGACAAAACACAGACTAATTTCCAAGTTCTTGACCTTTTAAAAACTGGCAAGGATAGGAAATATGTTTCTATCATAGTGAGGACTCAGGCCACTGAGAAAAATGAAACAATGTCTGCAGAAATTTTTCATCTTGATATCTACAATCCCTTTCTGAAGCCATCCAGTGATGGGCTTTCAATGAGACACTATTAATTCAGCTCTGAAGCATTTTTCCTAGTTCCCTGTTGATAATAACTGGCCTGGTTACTTGGCCACACAACCATTCCCATCCCTTATTCCTCATACTGGTTACAGTCTCTACCCTAGATTAACAGTGTGTGTGTGTGTGTGTGTGTGTGTGTGTGTAAAACCATTCTTCTAGCCATTTGCATATAAAAACCCAAATGAAGTCAATTCTAATATAGTGTGTTTCACAGATGATGCCTAATAAAGCAATCCAGCCAAGTAATCTCAATGTTAATCTATAGCAACATTAGGCTTTGAATCCAGTCCCACTAGCTCTAGGAGTCTAGACTGACCTACCACAGTGATCTACAGAGGGCATCAGGCAAATAGGAAAAAGACTAAGACCAGATCAGCAAATTGCCAGACCTACAGTTCAAACTTGATCTGCTTTACTTTGGGACCTATTTTCATGACTAGGTCAGTCTAGCAACATTGCATTGTGCTCTCCCAAGCCACAGTCCAGCAAATCCTTTGCGATGGAATACCAAAATCTGAAAGTAGAGCTGCTCCCACTCAGCTTTCTGGGCAGTTCTCCATATTACTAGCTGCTTACTTACTCCTAGCTGTACTCCCATCACCTGGACATTTTGTGCCTGTTTTTTCCCCCATTCTCCCCAATTGCTCTTTTCCTTTTCCAGAACTGTCAAGATAGCTTTCTGGACTTTTCTGGGTCATTATGGGTGTCGAATCACAGCCGCAGTTTTCCACAGGTGGGTTGTTGGGTTACACCTTATTTTACCTA
Organism: Suncus etruscus; assembly: GCF_024139225.1. Lineage (NCBI taxonomy): Eukaryota > Metazoa > Chordata > Mammalia > Eulipotyphla > Soricidae > Suncus > Suncus etruscus. The sequence goes on along the minus strand of NC_064867.1, from coordinate 25,917,286 downwards.
AAACAAAGTTTAGCCCTGGCTTCTTTGTAGCTGCTTGCTTACAACTTGGTTTCACATAAAACAAAGATTGCCTTACTTGTATACCTGGGTGGGTTTACTGCCCCCCCCCCCCGGAGTGATCTCTGTACTCAATAAAAACAGCAGTTCTGGCAGGCAAAGAATGCTCCATACTAGGGAGAAGACTGCCAGACTATACGTGTTTCACCCTCAGCCTGGCTTGTATTATTTCATGTGCACCCTAATTCAGACTGTTCACCTGGGCTTGGATATACAGTGCATGGGAGTGATCTTACAGTGAGTTACTGTGGTTATCTGCAAAGTTTCCAGGTTTCTGCAGGTTACTACAATGAGCTACAAGTCTACCTGCTACAAAGGCCCAAGGCTGCAAGGCTCACAGGGACCCATGGGGCTCAGCTGCCAGGTGGGGCCAAGACCCCAACCAAGTACACCAACTTGTAGCAACTGCTCAATCAGGACAGAGAGAGAGAGAGAGAGAGAGAGAGAGAGAGAGAGAGAGAGAGAGAGAGAGAGAGAGAGAGAGAGAGAGAGAGCAGGCAATATCCCGTTGATGCTTTATCTCAGTCCTGCCTCCCCCACCCCTCGAAAACTAGCAGGTGCTGCTCTGGTTACTATCTTGCACCCTCTCAAAGGCTCAAGTTTTCCCTTTTATACCCAGCATAATAAGGAGGCATGCCTAGGGGGGATGTCCACATTCAATTGTCATTACTGTGGGGGTATCCAAGGGGCATAACCAAGTCCAAATGCCATTACATCTATAGATATGGGAACTGCCTGAACTTCCCTTCTCACTGATGAGTCCATATTGTGTGTGTGTGTGTGTGTGTGTGTGTGTGTGTGTTTTTTTACCTCTTCTTCCTCAGAATTGGTTTCAATCTAACACTTCTTCCTGTTTCCTACTTCTCTTCTTGAGGGATGTTTTTAACTCCCTCCACCAAACTTCCCTATCTCTATCTTTCCTATGACCCATGTCCTTTTCTGTCTTCTATTGGGTTATTTCCAAATTTCTCATAACTTAGCTTTTTCCTTACAAACATCTTCTCCTTGCTGTTTCTTCTATTTTTTTTTTTTTTTGGGTTTTTGGGCCACATCCGGTAACGCTCAGGGGTTACTCCTGGCTATGTGCTCAGAAGTTGCTCCTGGCTTGGGGGACCATATGGGACACCGGGGGATCGAACCGCGTTCGTCCAAGGTTAGCGCAGGCAAGGCAGGCACCTTACCTTCAGCGCCACCGCCCGGCCCCTCTTCTAATTTTTTATTGATCTCAACCTTGCCCTGTTCTCCTACTTCTATCTAGTGTGAAATAACATACACACACATATATCTATATACATACATATATATACATATATATATATATATAAAACACCCATCCCTTCACATTTCCCACCACCAATATCCCCAGATCCTCTTCCATTCTTCCCCTGCCTTCCCCATTACCTGCCTCTATCAAAGACATTTTTATTCTTTTTCTCTCTGCCTCATGATTTTTTCCTTTTAGACACATAGTTTGCAATATTGTTACCGAAGGGATATCATGGGTATAACTTTACCTTCTTTCAGCACCCAGCTTGTTCAAAGTGATCATTTCCAATTTTCATTGTCATAGTGTTCCTTTCTCTGCCCTAACCATGCTTACATGCCATTTGTGGCAAGCTTCCTACATTACACTGGTCCTCTTGGTCTAGAATGACAAATTCATTGAGACAATGGACCTTTTACCAATATTTTGTGTTAGAAAAACATCTATAGGGGCCAGAGAGGTAGCACAACGGTAGGGCATTGCCTTGCATGCACTAAACCCAGGATGGATGGTGGTTCGAATCCTGGCATCCCATATGGTTCTCTGAGCCTGCCAGTAGTGATTTCTGAGCACAAAGCCAGGAGTAACCAATTAATAACCATATTGGTCCAGTTTTCAACTTTCAGGACTTGAGCATCTTTATTTGTGAAAGTAAGGTAATAATTCATCCTTAAAGATGGTAGAAGTTGTATAAGATCTTGTATTGGAAAGCACTTTGAAAACTAAATTATACTAAACAAGTGTTAGTATATTATTAGAACAAAGAACAATATGCAATCCTTTTTTTTTAAAAAAAGGGAGTAAATGACTACATAAAAGAGTTCATGAATGAGTCATACATTTTTGTTTTCCAGTCTTTATAGCAGGTGTTAATATGTAGAGCAGAAAAAACCAAATATATTAGGAAACCTAATAGCTTTAAAAAGTCCTAGGCATTAGATGTCTAGATCTCTGGAGTTGCTCAACATTTTTGTTGAACTCTTTAGCACCATCTTCAAATCCCTCTTTTCCTTACTAGAGGAGTAAATAAGACTTTTGTAGTGTTGGTGTTTCTAGGGTTTTATACACATGATAGATGGGCAAAGCCAGTATGAGATGGAATGGTTCAAGATCTTTCTTTATTCTTCATGGATTATTTATTTCCTAAGCCCATTATGTCTGGATAAGCACATAGAGAAAAATTTCATTATGGGAGGGCTAAGCAATTTTAGCATGAAAGTAAGGTGAAAAGTCCATTTTATTTCCTCCCCTGCATGAGAAGTAATGGGGAAGGAATGACATCCTCTGCCATTTCTTATATGACGCGCATAAACCATTCCTTTTGTTAATAGGCCTTTTAGGCCAAATACAGGCATGATTGTCCATATAAAGACATGCTTCTCATTTTCTTTCTGGGATAAGAAAAATCCAAACCCATTCTGAGGAAGAAAATAACCCTTCAATTAGCAGTGAGTATTATCTCTCCCTTAGAATAATGGAGCCATTGTTTGCATGCATATGCTGTGATTCTTATTCTACTATGTTTCTATACTTCAAACAATAAGAAACTTTCTTTGATGATGATTTTCTTTCTGTAACATGGAAAACTTTAAATTAGATGAAAAAATTTTGGGGGGGTTTTGGGTCACACCTGGGGTAACTCCTGGCTCTATGCTCAGAAATTGCTCCTGGCAGACCTGGGAGACCATATGGGATGCCAGGATTTGAACCACCGTCCTTCTGCATGCAAGGCAAATGCCCTACCTCCATGCTATCTCTCTGGCCCCAGACTTTAAGTCTTTTGAAATAATCTGGGGGGTGGTGGATAAAATTTGAAGCACATGGTCTTGTGGAGTCTGAAAAACAGCTTAGAGTTGTCACAGATCAGGAAATGTGCTCAAGCTAAGGATCTCTCAAATGCTGAATCTGGTAGCAAGCAACAGTCCACATCGAAAGGCACAAACAATTTTTGAGTGCCGAATCAGGAGTAACCCCTGAGTGCTGCCAAGTGTAGCCTAAAAACCAAAGGAAAAAGAGACTCAGAATAAATTGTTGCTTTATTGTTTCTATAAAGAATGAATTCTTGGGCCAGAAAGATAGTACAGCAGATAGGGTGATTGCCTTGCAAAGGGCCAACAAGGCTATATCCCTGACCTCCCATAGAGTCTTATGAGCCCAACAGGAGTAATTTCTGAGTATAATGCCAGGAATAGCCCCGAGCAGTGCTAGGTATGACTCAACACCCCTTCCCCGCAAAGAATAAAAATTTTAGGAGTTCCTAGAATAAATGAGTTCTTTGTAAAGTTTATCTTCTCAACAAGTTTCCTAAAATGTAGAATGAGGCTAATGATACAGTGGGTCATCATTGTTAATGATATTACTTAATATCAATGTTAATATAGACCCTAAACTCTAGGAATACACATGACTTGGAGTTTCACCACTGATAAAAGAATGTGTATATTGTTGCATATTTATTAAAAGAACACAACTCAGCTATAAAAATGAATATGTTAATCCACATACAACAGCAAAGATAAACTGTAGGAATACATTTATATATGTTTTGGGCCACAAGAAGCTGTGCTCAAGACTTACTCCTGGCAGGGCTGACAGGTATTAAATCTGGGTCAGCTGTGGAAAGGCAAGTAAGTGCCTTACAAACTATATTATGACTCTGGCCCAGAAAATGTATTTCTATCCTTACACATAAACACCTATATAAATGTAATACTAGAAGGCTTGAGCAAAGCATATATAGACCTGTTTTAGTCCACCAACCAACCATAAGTTTTCCAATACTGATTTGAAATGCTAAAATGGTCAGATACAAAGAAACCGCTAATCACACCTATTTTCAAAGTGCCTCACACTACCTACCGTTGGGGGCACTTACTTAGATTCCTAGCTACTGGCCAGTAGAAGAACAATACAAAAAATCAGCTTGATCTTTTATGTGTCCAGAAATCACCCAATTTCAATTACAATCTTCTTGCTCATGTGGATTGCCCCGATTAGGATATCTAATTTCATGGCATAAGTTAAAACTCAATTTATAAGGCTGGAGAGATAGTACAGAAGGTAAAATCCTTGCCTTGAAAACAGCTGACCTGGTTTGACCCCCAGCACCCCATATAATCCCTGGAACCTGACAAGAAGTGGTCCCTGAGCATAGAACTCTGAGTAAGCTCTGAACATCTCCAGATGTGAACCCAAAACACAAAAGAAAACAAAGAAACAAAACTTCTAGGAGGAAGGCTCATGTGGATTTCTGACAGAATATTGCGATGTCTTTTTTGTGGTCATTTGTCTTGGTAGATTTTTGTCTCAGGTGGTGGGAGAAAATACAACTCAGCTCTTGATGAGGAGCCAATAAAGGCAGCAGAGTCCTCAATTTCACAAAAGGAACAAAGCCTCATCTCCAGTGCACCACTGCGCATGATAGAATTTCCTGAGCCAGTCGATAAGGATAATTAAGCAGCTCTGGCCAAGGACTAGACACAACCATTCAACCTCTTAAAAACCCATTGGGCACGGGCTTGAAAAATAAAGTATTTAAATGCTGAAATGTTTAACCCTTGATGCATTTTTTTTTTGGTTTTTACTCCTGGCTAAGTGTTCAGAAATTGCCCCTGGCTTGGGGGGACCATATGGGATGTGGGGGATCGAAACTCCGTCCTTCCTTGGCTAGCACTTGCAAGGCAGACAACTTACCTCTAGCGCCACCTCACCAGCCCCACCTTGATGCATTTTTAATGTGCTGTATTGTAACTTTAACAATTGAAAAAAAAATAAAGCCCCAGTTCTCAGCCATATTCATGTTTTTTACAAGGCAACTTCAAAACCTACTAATAATCTACATTTGATTTTTTTTTGGCAGCACTCAGGGGTTACTCCTGGCTCTATGCTCAGAAATCTCTCCTGGCATGCTCGGGGGATCATATGGGATGCCAGGATTCGAACCACTGGCCTTCTGCATGCAAGGCATAGCCCTACCTGCATGCTATCTCTCCGGCCCCACTAATCTACATTTCTGCTACATTTTCCCGCTCACCCTGTGTGAATACTCAGCATTGTGCTTTGTTTCTGCTCTTTTTGACTCCCTGGACTCAGTCCCCTTCTACTCTTTCCAAATTCTCTGGGAATTAAAGCATGTCAAATGCTTCCCCATCATAAATTCTTAATCACTTGGGCACTTTTAATATATAGTGCTCCAAGCACTTAAAAATTGCATGAATTAATACATATCAATTACTTATTAAATTTAATTAATAACTCTTATTAATTCATTCAAAACATACCCACATTTAATGTAAGTTTGAAATATTTTCACAAATGTAGAACCTCCTGGATCTTTAGCCACAATAGATGATATTTGCATCATCTCAGAAAGTTTCCTCTTGTTCTTTGCCATTCCCAGGTCTACTCTATCTCTCTGTCTGCAAGGTAAACTTTGATAGGCTGACAGGAGAGGTTCCTTTTGCCTCTCTGGAGTTTTACATATGGAATCATATGCTATGTACTTGTACAATTTATTGCCTCACTTAGTTGGCTCTGCGTAATGTTGAGATTTATCTAGGTGGCTGTTTTATTCCTTTGTGTTTTGTTCCTCTGGTTGCAGAGTTAAATTTCATTGTACAAACAGTTGTGATCCTATACAATTATTTGATCTATTGGCTTTATTTTTAAATATTTGAATTGTTTCTAGTGCTTTACTTTTACAAAGGAAGTTAATATAAATCTGTACCTATGCTTATAAGGGTTTAGGCATATATTCCATAACTTTTAGATATATACATACAAGTGTACATCTATCTGTATATATAAATATATCTCCATAAGTTTTGCACACACATATATTTGTGGTAAGTATACATTTCACTTTATAATGAAATCATTGAACCATTTTCCTTTCCCTTTTATTATATCACCATGAAATACACAGTTAAAAAGTTGTTGATAACTATCATGATAATGATAGTGAGTGAAAGAACTAGCATGCCTGTCTCAAAGATAAGCAGGGGGTGGTGGATTGATGGTAGGAAGGTGGCACTGGTGAAAGGGGGTGTTCTTTTCTATAACTGAAACCCAACTACAAACATGTTTGTAATAATGGTGCTTGAATAAATATATTAATATAAAAGTAATTAAAGTTTGGTAGTTTTAGCTTAAAAATAAAGTTGTTGGCTGGGGTCTGAGAGATAGCACAGCGATAAGGCATTTGCCTTAGATGCAGAAGAATGGTGGTTCGAATCCCGGCATCTCATATGGTCCCCTCGAGCCTGCCAGGAGCAATTTCTGAGCATAGAGCCAAGAGTAACTCCTGAGTGCTGCCAGGTGTGACACTCCTCCCCCCAAAAAAACAACAGTTTCAGTCATACAATGTTCCAACAGCCATCCCTTTATTAGTATACAGAACCATTTTCAACGTGGTTATGTAATTTTATATCCTGCTAGGTATGTACAAGAATTTTATTTTATTTTCTATATGAAAATTTTAGTTCTTTCTTAGACATTCTCTAACTTGGTAATGTCAGACATTTTGCTACTATAGTAGATAAAAAGTGATGTCTTGCATTCTTTTTTTTTTTTTTTTTTTTTTTTTTTGGTTTTTGGGCCACACCCGGCGGTGCTCAGGGGTTACTCCTGGCTGTCTGCTCAGAAATAGCTCCTGGCAGGCACGGGGGACCATATGGGACACCGGGATTCGAACCAACCATCTTTGGTCCTGGATCGGCTGCTTGCAAGGCAAACACCGCTGCACTATCTCTCCAGGCCCGATGTCTTGCATTCTTAATTTACATTTACCTCAATGCTAAAGATAATGAGTAGGTTTCCATTTGTGCACACATTATGCCTTTTGGTTTTTGTTTGTTTGTTTGTTTGTTTTGAGAGGATCAGACCTGTGGCTTCTTTATACCATATGGTGTAATAACTATACTAACAACTATGGTGACAATGCCAATGAGTGAGAGAAATAGAATGCCTGTCTTGAATACAGGCGAGAGGTGGGGAAGAGGGAGATTGGGGGCCTTGGTGATGGGAATGTTGCACTGGTGAAGGGGGATGTTCTTTATATGATTGAAACCCAACTACAATCATGTCTGTAATCAAGGTGCTTAAATAAAGATATTATTTAGGAAGAAGAAAAGAAGAAGAAGAAGAGGAGGAGGAGGAGGAGGAGAAAAAGAAGAAGAGAAGAAGAAGAAGAAGAAGAAGAAGAAGAAGAAGAAGAAGAAGAAGAAGAGGAGGAAGAGAAGAAGAAGAAGAAGAAGAAGAAGAAGAAGAGGAAGAGAAGAAGAAGAAGAAGAAGAAGAAGAAGAAGAAGAAGAGGAAGAGAAGAAGAAGAAGAAGAAGAAGAAGAAGAAGAAGAAGAAGAAGAAGAAGAAGAAGAAGAAGAAGAAGAAGAAGAAGAAGAAGAAGAAGAAGAAGAAGAAGAAGAAGAAGAAGAAGAAGAAGAAGAAGAAGAAGAAGAAGACAGGCTGATGTGTCTCACTTCGACTTGAGCAAAAGGCAAAAGAAAAAAATAAAAAACCTAGTGGACTCACATGCAAAGCATGAGCCTCAGGCTCACATATCATTTCTTATGATGCTGTAGCATTGTCTTGATGTGCAGTTTGGGTCCTTTTTGTTTGTTTCCCAAACTCTCCTTGGTTGTTTACCCTATCAGTTGACTTATGGTGCATTTACTCTGAAGTTATTTTCTCTGATTGTTACAAACTAGCTCCTTCTCAATAGTGAGAACTCATTTCAAATGCCAGTTCTCAAAGAAACCTGTCATTTCTCTTCATCTCTTATTTTTGCTTATCTTCCTAGCACTTTTTTAACTGTCTAAAATAATAAGCTAACATCTTGGGTTATGATCAATAGGATAATTAAATAGTATAGACCATGGACTAGACACACAACCTTTCAACCTCCTGAAAATCCATTAGTCCAATATCTGGCAAATATTATTTAATATTGTAATATTAGATTATTGGTGTAAAAATATTCTGTTGCAACCTCAAGAGCAGCCCAGCAAATACTGTAAGTACTCAATGTGTAATTGCTGACTAACAGCAGTATAGATTCCACAAAGTGCTCTCCCAAGCAGCCTGTGAATGACTCAGCGGCTAAAAATGCCTGCCTCAGAAGCTTAACGTCATGAATTAGATTCCCAGTGCTGCCCATATATGCTGAGTGCAGTCTCAGACACTCAGTGACCTGAAATTTCTGTTACCATACTGTAACAATGCAAAGCCAGCTATCTGCAAGCAACACAACTAAAGATGTGTGAATATTGTGGCCAGTCTGAACAATGCAACTCCTGACTAGGACATGTGTGAGCAATCCCCAGTCAAGCATTACAACCAGGTGTGTTCAAACACCACATCTAAGAGCAATGAACACCACCACAAAGTGGTGTCAGACAAGTATGATTTTTGATGATGCATTTATTCAGCGTCCATTTCTTTCCCAAATAGTGAAAATACACAAATCATTCTAAGACTGTCAAGATTAATATTCCTACTTGCAAGTTATTTATGGGAAAGCTTAAGGATTGTTGAATTTATCTAATAAGCATACAGGAAATCCAGTTACATTTGAATTTAAGGCAACAACTAAAACTGTTTACTGTACTGTGTCTCAGATATTGAAAGAAATAAAATCTCTAATAAAAAGTGACGTGGGGCCGGAGTGATAATGCAGTGGTATGGAGTTTGCCTTGCATGCGGCTGATCCAGGACAGACTTATGTTCGATCCCCCATGGTCCCTAAGTCAAGAGCGATTTCTAAGCGCATAGCCAGGAGTAACCCCTGAGCGTCATTGGGTGTGGTCCAGAAAACAAACAACAAATAAATAAATAAATAATGACTTGTTCCTGGGGACTGGAAAGATAGTATGGCAAGTACAGTGATTTACTTGCACCTAGGCACTAGGCCAACTTAGTTTGAACCCCAGCACCTCATATGGTCCTTTGAGAACTACTATTACTCTGGAATACTTAGCCAGAGTAAGCTCTGAGCATTGCTCCAATAGCCCCAAAACCAAACAAGCAAGCAAAAATACTTGTTCTTTAAATAAAATTCAATTTTAACTTTAGTCTTTTATCTGTCAACCTCGGTAGATTGCAGACAGTCAATATAATCAAATTGCAGTATGCCACTATATTGGCAATAACAAAATTCAACTCACACACTGAGGAACACAGAGGAGTGATTGAATAACTGACAGCAAACAGGATACATTTTTCTAAGCAGACATTTGCACCAGGACCCAATATATAAACATGAGTTTAGAGAAAAGGTGACAGGAAAAAACAAATGCAAAGGATAGAGTTGTGGCAAGACAGGAATAGTTTGGAAAAGAGGGATACTTATTGTCATAGAGGTTTTGTAGTTTGAGAATGCTGTAGGGATAAAGTAGTTGGAATGGGGAGGGCATGATATAACAGAGGGTAGGGCATTTGCCTTGCACGTAGCCAACTCAGGTTTGATCCCTGGAATCCAGAAATAATCTCTGAGTACCACTGGGAGTGGCCCAAAAACAAAAACAAAAAAGAGTTTGAATAAGAAGAATCTAGGGGTCAGATTATGAAGGATTCAAAACACAGAGGAAGGAGTAGAGTTTTTATCCTTTGGATCAGAATTTGCCAGATTTTGGTCTCTACAAAACCATTTAAAAAGGAAATTCTAGGGGCCGGAGAGATAGCATGGAGGTAGAGGATTTGCCTTGCATGCAGAAGGATGGTGGTTCAAATCCCGGCATCCCATATGGTCCCCTGAGCCTGCCAGGAACAATTTCTGAGCGTAGAGCCAGGAGTAACCCCTGAGCACTGCTGGATGTGACTCCAAAACAAAACAAAAAACAAACAAGCAAAAAAAATAATAATAATAAAGAAATTCTAGGGCCAGAGAGATAGCATGGAGGTAGGGCATTTGCCTTGCATGCCAAAGAACCATGATTCGAATCTCTGCATCCCATATGGTCCCCCAAGCCTGGCATCAAAGCTTTCACCTTAGCTCTTCTACTATCTCCTCAACACTATTATTTTTTCTGAAATTTTCATAACCTAAATGTTCTAAAAACTCAAGACCAGGATCTGACATTTTACATATGCAGATCAGTACCTCTCCTGCAAAAAATCTATAGACTTGGCTTTCTAACCAATGCAAATCTATCCATGACTTCTAAGCTTTCTGTTTTTGTGTGGACCAATGGTTGAAGACCACTGTTCTTGAATTTAGTGTTGTTTGCTTTACACACACACACACACACACACAGATTTTTATTAAGGTTTGCCCTTTGAATCGTTTATGAGTTTTCGTATCATTCCCTCCCCCAACTCTGCCTGGTTGCAATTCTTTGTGATAGAGGTATAAAGATTTCTTGTGATTTCTGTATATTAGTTTGTGTGTGGTGTTGAGGATGAAATTCAAAGCTGTATATGTACAAGTTTGCTCTACTGATGAGCTCTATATCCTGCCTTTATATTCCCCTTTAACTTTATCTTTTTTTTTTTTTTTTTTTTGGTTTTTGGTTTTTGGGTCACACCCGGCAGTGCTCAGGGTTTACTTCTGGCTCTACACTCAGAAATTGCTCCTGGCATGCTCCGGGGACCATATGGGATGCTGGGATTTGAACCACTGTCCTTCTGCATTCAAAGCAAACACCCTACCTCCATGCTATCTCTCCGGCCCCTAACTTGAATTTTTTGTTGTTGTTGTTGTTGTTGTTTTTTGGGTCACACCCAGCAGCTCAGGGGTCACTTCTGGTTCTATGCTCAGAAATTGCTCCTGGCAGGCTCAGGGGACCATATGGTTTTGAACCACCAACCTTCTGCATGAAAAGTAAATGCCTTACCTCCATGCCATCTCTCTGGTCCCTAACTTGATCTTCTTGGTTGGTTCATGTCTCTGGCTTTCGAGGATTAGTAAAACTCTGATTTGATTGTTTTTGCAGGATCACTGCAAGGATCTATGCCAAGGATGTATAGATTTCAAGAGACACCATGATGTAGAGTGAACTTTTTTCTGGTTCCTGAGCAACTATGAATGCTTATGATCAGTTGCTTTTATTCTTCAGGAGTTTCCAAATGGTAATAGTTTTTACTCTTACTTTCCTTCTTCCTTTGTGGAAATCAAACACTCATTTATTGTTTGATTCTGAAGTGATATTGTTCATTTTGGAAATATAGAATAATTTTTTCTTTTAGTTGATGAATTTGAGGGAATCACACACTTCTGTACATTGTGATTGCTGCTAACCAGGGATCACTGAACTTGGCCCTAGAGCTTGTTCACTTCAGTTGTGTTGGCACAAACTTGTTTTAGTGTGCCAAGAATCCCCATTTTAGTGCCCATGAGCTTTCATTTAGAGCAGATGGAGTGACACTGGGGACTGAACTCTCAACTTCACACTTGTGAAGCAAGTACTAATTTCCTGAATTAACTCCCCACCCCATGATATATATTAAAAGTCTTTGAGGGGTCAGAGTGATAGCACAGTGGTAGGGCATTTGCCTTGCACGAAGCAACCCAGGACTGATGGTGATTGGAATCCTGGCATCTCTTATGATCCTCCGAGCCTGCCAGGAGTGATTGCTGAGCACAGAGCCAGGAGTAAGCCCTAAGCATTGCCCAGTATGACCCCACCAAAGAAAAGAAAAGAAAATCGTTGAACAATAAAATTTTAGATATATAAAAAGGCCCAGGCAAAAAAGAATTTCTCACTAAAAGGATTTGGTGTGGCTTCCCTAAAGCCTTTTGTTTTGTAGCCTGCACCTAGCATATTTTGTTGTAAATTGAATTCTGCTTTAATTTTATTTGTCTCATGCCCGTGTGGGCAGCAAGATTTACACAAGACAAATGATATTAGAATGTGAAGCACAGAAACTCTACCTGGCTTTAAACGCAATAAAATGTGGCCTGACAGGTTCAAAGCATGGTTCTTGCTGGGAAATTGCCTAGGCTGGCCTTGAAGGGGAGGTAATCTCTGCTCCAGGGGATGCGAAACAGGGCTCGGACAATCACTCACTGTCTGGGAGCAGAGAGTTGTCTGGGGTCATTTATGTTCACCAGCAACCTTTCCTTCATTGCAGCTTCCCTCCCGACCTGATGTTCAACTCCTTTGAGATTGCTCAGTGTAAGAAAGTGGCAAGTTTTCTTTTAGTGAAAAAAAGGTAAACATTTAGGAAAATGAAAAGAGTTGTATTATATCTCTGTAGTGACCTAAAATTCACAATCTTCTTATTCTGCCATCTTGGCTTCAGACCATGTTTTAAAAGACAATAGGGCTGGAGAGATGACACAGCAGTGGGGAGTTTGCCTTACTGGCAACTGATCCAGGACAGACAGTGGTTCGAATCCTGGCTTCTCATATGGTCCCCTGAGCCTGCCAGGAGCGACTTCTGAGCATAGAGCCAGGAATAACCCCTGAGCACGGCTGGGTATGACCCAAACACCAAAAAAAAAAAAAAAAGTTTTTAAAAAATAAATAAAATAGGGCCCGGAGAGATAGCACAGCGGCGTTTGTCTTGCAAGCAGCCGATCCAGGACCAAAGGTGGTTGGTTCAAATCCTGGTGTCCCATATGGTCCCCCGTGCCTGCCAGGAGCTATTTCTGAGCAGACAGCCAGGAGTAACCCCTGAGCACCGCTGGGTGTGGCCCAAAAACCAAATAAATAAATAAATAAATAAAATAGTCACAGTCTTTCCACTGATACATATTCAAATAGTAAGCAACATAAATTATATTTCTGATGGAAATAGATCCTACAGAAAGTGTGTTTAGGAGGTTAGATTTGAATGTCCTCTTCCGATTTAAGAACTTACTGATGGATTCCAGGAGAAAGTGACCCAAGTATGATGATTCCATGTGGAGGGTGACCCAAAAGAGGTAGTCAGTTTATATTCCACTTCCTGGATTAATGGGGTCAGATTCAAGTGCTGATAAGATACTCAATCCTGACATCTATCACCAAGTTTATGCTGGCGCAGTGGCCCACTGGCAAATTATCTACATCATATGCCTTGCTTTCCTACATGTACTATTCATTTTCTTTCCACAGATCAATGACTGTAAAGTGTGATGAGAAGTCTGGCTAGATTAAGAATGATTTATCAGTCTCTACAGGAATAGCCAGCTTGCTGGCAGGGCACAAACACTTCAGTAACTGTCAAAGTTCACAACTGGAAAGAGATCATTAAACCGAGGCACCAACTCATTTTTGAATGCTTCCTATAGAGTTACCTTCTCTTCAGGATCTAAAGCTCAATAGAAAGGCAGTTTTCTTAAAAAATCATATACTATTCAAACCCACACTTAAAAATACTTCTGCAAATAACTCCTTATGCCAACTTTCTTAGTAGTAACTTAAATAACACCTACATGTCTCCCATCACATCTTCATAATAAATCACTCTGCCCCCAAAGATACACTCTGTCAGTCTGCCAAGCCCTTACCTACATACTGAATTCATCTTAATAGAAGAACACAGATGGATATTAATTGCTGCCATAAGAGCTTAGCCTTCCAGGATAAGAGGAAATTAATTTCTTTGTGGTTAGTTCTTTCCTGGAATCTATCATTGGACATAGCACAAAGCTACTCTGAATCTAAGATATTATAAGGGTAAGAAGAACTTGCACAGACTTAGAATAGTCTTAAAATTCTTTATGCTCATATTTCTACCCCTAATGGAAAAGCTTTGGAAGCAAAAACAAGATCTGTCTAATCTTTTAAGTCCCTCTGACCTGACAGATGAAGAAAAGTGGTGTGTGTGTGTGTGTGTGTGTGTGTGTATGTGTGCGTGTGCGTGTGTGTGTGTGTGTGTGTGTGTGTGTAAAGGAAGGTAGTGAAAAGAAGAAAATACATGGCTTGATAACTCAATGTTGTTGATTGTGAATCCAACAAAGGGGATCAAAGTAAAGTTTATGCAGGTGTGTGAGAGGACTGTACGAACATTTATGGAGATATACCACTGCCAGTAATGTACTTTCCTTTGATATCAGGGGGACAGTGAATAGAATATCAGATTCATTTGAAATTACAGGCTTAGGATGGGTTTCCTTGAGTTCCTTCTGTTCATTTGGTTCTACAAGTTCTGTTACATTCTGTTTCCAAGGTGAGAGGTAGAATCCCACAATTATTCATCTAGCCACTCCCTTCTTAGTGAGCCAGGTACTGGTCATCTTTGGGAGACATCTCAATACTGGTTCCCTGGGTCTGGACACTGGACTATAGCAGCATTGTCATAGCCTACAGGGAATAATAACAGTTTGGTGTCATGTATAAACGATATGCTGTATTAAGATTATGAGTCCACTAGTTTTGTTGTACAGATGTAGTCTTAGCACAGGGCCTCTGATTTTTGGCATATATGTAGTATTGGAAGGGAACCAGATAGAAACTACTACTTTGAGACATGTTAAGTAAATAGACAGCTTTTACTATAGGAGAACTATGTTGTGAGCTATAGAATTGTTATTACTCTAAACCCAAATTTTGTGCTAGTAAATGTTCTTTAGTGGATAGGAACTAGAAAGGCAGATTTAAAAAAAATTGAGATATTTTTAGAAGTGCATCCTACAAAACAAAATATAAAGAAGCTAATGGAGTTGGATTATGTGGCTTATTTCTTCTATAGAAAGCCTGGTTTTATTGATGAATCAGTGGCTGGTACATATAATGGAGTAGGACAATGGTTGAGAAAATATGCATTCATTCCTTTGGGGGATGAATAATAATAAGTAGAAGTGTCCTTTTCTCAAACCATTACCAGAATGTCCCTATTTAGATTTGAAATAAGAAAATAATATCTAACCTTTTCCTAAATCATTGGAGATCATTAAGGATTTCAATGTATTCATTAAGAGTTGTTTATGGGACACCAGGCGGGGAAAATCCGCGAAAGTACACCAGCCCAGTGGGGCCCAACTGTGAAAAACTGTGAGTGTGACCTGTCTATGTCTGTCTACTGTCCTCTTGCGTGAAACTCTTGCGAGTGGGGCAAAAAGAGGCTCCAGAAACCTCGCTCGCCCAGACACCATTTTCAGGGAGGGACTACAGAGCATGAAAACCAGCAAAGCTTTGCAAAAGCCGGCTCCCTGTGTGTGACACCAGGCGGGGAAAATCCGCGAAACTACACCGGCCCAGTGGGGCCCAACTGTGAAAAACTGTGAGTGTGACCTGTCTATGTCTGTCTACTGTCCTCTTGCGTGAAACTCTTGTGAGTGGGGCAAAAAGAGGCTCCAGCGGAGCACGGCCGCGTAGTGAAGCGGAGCGGCCGTGCACTCTTTCTAAGGAAAGAACTCCATTGCAACAAGAAGGAAAAATCACACTAAGAACGGCGCTATATCACAGAAGCAAACATTTCTCTCCGGACTGTCTTCTCTGTTGCATGCTCAGGCCTAAGATTTGACCCAGTGTGAGGCTTCATCCACGGAGGACTCCCCTCCCTTAGAGGCAAGTCAGCCCATCCAGAAAGGGAGGAGCCAGAGGAGTGTGCTGCCTGCATCATATAGAAAATGAATACCACCACAACACGTAGAAAAACCCACAATACAAGTGTGACAATGGGGAAACAACGCAGGCCAGCATCAGACATAGAGAATGAAGATGACAATTCTGAGGACCAGCTAATGACCAACCAACTACTCAACCTCTCAGATAAGGACTTTATACTAGCAATATGGAAGATGCTCAACGGACTCCAAGAAACCATGGATCGAGTTGAACAGAACACTAATAAGAACCAAGAAAATATGAAGACAGAAATCACAAAACTCCAAACTGAAATAACATGTCAACTAACAGGACTGAAAAGGTCAGTAAACGAAGTGAATGACAAAATGGATAAGCTATGGGACAGGGTATCAGAAGCTGAGAATAGACTTGGTGCTGTGGAAGATGAGATACTAACAATTCCATACAGCAGGAGAGATTGGACAAAAAACTTAAAGCAAATGAGCAGACAATGGAAAAATTAGTCAAAGAATGGGAACAGATGAAAATAGAAGTCTATGATAAGATCAACAGAAACAACTTAAGAATAATTGGAGTCCCAGAGACCCAGGAAGAAAATTTCCAGGAAGAATCAACGGTCAAGAACATCATTAAAGAGAAACTTCCAGAGCTAAAGAATATATGTGATCAAATCCTGCATGCCCGAAGAGTACCAACCAAAAGAGACCCCAGAAAAACCACCCCAAGACACATCCTAGTCACAATGACAAATCCCACAGATAGAAACAGAATTCTGAAAACAGCAAGATCAAAAGGGGAAATCACGTTCAAGCAAGCTTCCCTGAGATTTACAGCAGACCTGTCACCAGAAACACTCAATGCCAGAAAGCAGTGGTGGGATATTGTGACAAGACTGAATGAAATGAATGCTTCACCAAGAATACTATACCCAGCAAAACTCACTTTCCGGTTTGACGGAAGAATACATGGCTTCACAGACAAAAAACAGCTCAGAAACTTCACAGACACAAAACCAGTCTTAAGAGAAAAACTGAAAGACCTAATCTAAGACAAGACTACCCAAAAGACACACCAAATTTTGAAATAAAGATGGCGTTAAATCCCAGGACAATTCTTTCTCTCAACGTCAATGGACTAAATGCACCAGTTAAGAGACACAGAGTGGCTAAATGGATCAAAAAACTCAATCCAACCTTCTGCTGCCTACAAGAAACGCACATGAATAGTCAGAACAAACATAGACTCAAAATAAAAGGCTGGAGAAAAGTTATCCAAGCAAACAACACCCATAAAAAAGCTGGAGTGGCCATACTAATATCAGATAATGCAAACTTTATACTCAGGAAGGTTGTAAGGGACAAAGATGGACATTTTATATTAATCAAGGGGTACATAGAGCAGGAAGAATTCACTCTCCTAAACATATATGCACCGAATGAGGGGCCAGCAAAGTATTTAATACAACTGTTGACAAATCTGAAAAATAATATCAACAACAACACAATAATTATGGGGGACCTTAACACGGCTTTGTCAACACTGGATAGGTCAACCAGACTGAAACCCAACAAGAATATACTAGACCTGAGGAGAGAAATGGAAGAAAGAGGCCTAGTGGATATATATAGGACACTCCATCCCCAGAAACCTGGATACACATTCTTCTCCAATGTACATGGGACATTCTCCAGGATAGACTACATGCTGGCACATAAAACATACCTCCATAAGATCAAGAGGATAGAAATTTTGCAGACTACCTTCGCTGACCACAAGGCTCTGAAATTATTTGTGAACTCCAAAGGGACTCAGAAGAAACACTTTAACACCTGGAAGTTAAACAGCCTCATGCTCAATAACCAGTGGGTCCGAGATGAAATCAAGGAGGAAATAAAAAGGTTCCTGGAAACAAATGACAATAAAGACACAAACTATCAGAACTTATGGGACACAGCAAAAGCAGTACTGAGAGGAAAATTTATAGTTTTGCAAGCACACATCAGGAAGGAAGAAGGAGCTTACCTGAGTAGCTTAATGACACAGCTAATAGAACTAGAAAATGCTCAACAAAAGGACCCAAGAATAGGAAGACAGAAGGAAATAACAAAGCTGAGAACAGAAATCAACGAAGTGGAAACTCAAAAAACAATCCGAAAGATCAACGAAAGCAGAAGTTGGTTCTTTGAAAAATTAAACAAGATTGATAGACCACTGGCAAACCTAACAAAGAAAGAGAGAGAGAGAAACTTGATAACTCGTATCAGGAATGAAAAAGGAGAGATCACTACTGATATGACAGAGATTCAAAGGGTAATCAGAAACTACTTTGAAAAACTCTACGCCACTAAAAATGAGAACCTGGAAGAAATGGATAAATTCTTGGACTCTTATAATCTTCCACGGTTGAAGAAAGAGGATGTAGCATATCTAAACACCCCCATCACCATTGATGAAATTAAAACAGTAATCAAATGTCTGCCGAAAAACAAAAGCCCAGGTCCAGATGGATTCACTAATGAATTCTATCAAACTTTCCAAGAGGAACTACTGCCAATCTTGGCAAGACTCTTTCATAAAATTGAACAAACAGAAACACTTCCAAATAGCTTTTATGAAGCCAACATCACCTTGATACCTAAACCAGACAGAGACGCTACCAAAAAAGAAAATTACAGACCAATATCACTGATGAATGCAGATGCAAAGATCCTCAACAAAATCCTAGCAAATAGGATTCAATGCCTCGTTAAAAAGATCATCCACTACGATCAAGTAGGTTTCATCCCAGGAATGCAAGGCTGGTTTAACATCCGTAAATCTATCAACATAATACACAACATCAATAACAAGAAAAATAAAAACCACATGATTGCGGGGTTCTAGAGTCCCCCGGAGGGGCCCGGCCAGCGGGGAAACGGCTTGGAGGCTCTTGGACTTCCGCACTCTTATTTTGCTGAGTTAAAAGAACAACCACACCTGTAAAAAATCTGAGAGAGGTTAGTAAAGAAAACCCCAGGCGAAGTTCCGGTCAGAGGCGAAAATTTATTGATTCAGCATCTCTTATATAGAGGAGGAGAAATGGGCAGGAAAAAGAACATGTCAATCATACCTTTTGGCGGGAAGGTTTTTAGAACAAAAGGCAGTAAAATATTCAGAAGGGATGGAGACCTTATGTCTCCAAAGTGGGATCTGCAGCCGCTTATCTGGGCTAACATCAGTTTGTGAAGGGGGCAGGTTTTTGAAGGTAGCTATTAACTCCGGAAAGAAGCTAAAGGGAGTGGTCTAGATCTGGAACTAGCATTGGGGGTGTTCACTTTTCCTTTGGCTTCAAAGAAAAATCTCCTTCAGCTGTGAAATACCTTTCCTGTTAGCACAAAAGCTTACAGCAAAATCAGCAGATGGGCAGCCTTAGGTAAAAGGCTGCATAAAAGACAGAAGACAGAAAAATTGATCCTCTGACAGGATACTGTCTCCAACATCTCCCCCTTTCTCTTCTAATAAAAGAAGGAAAGTCGTGCGTGGGTGGAAGACCCTGTCTTAGGCGTGCAGGGTTTGACCAGGTCAGACATGGCCATCAGCCGCATTTAAAATGATGGCTACGGACGCGGTGGGTGTCCACGGAGGTCCGAATTATACGCCGTAGCCTTTTGGGGCCATGCCCTAACTGGGACCCTACTAATCCCGTCATAGGCATCTCCACAGCCGAGAGCACAAAGACCGGAGCGAACTCCGTCTGTTAGCTATGCGCTCAATCTCCTGGAAACTTAGTGGCTGGAGGGGCGGCTTGGTGACTATAGCCAAGTTTTCACAGGAAACACGTGGGGCTAGTTGGCAGTGAACCTGAACAGAGGTTTTTTCTTTATCATCTGCCAGATTTTTAACAAGGTCCGTGAGTTTGCGTAGAGCCCATGGGCCAAGGGAAAGGAGCAGCATGAGGCTAATGAGGGGTCCCAAAACAGTGGACAGTATAGTGTGAAGCCAAGGAGAAGAGAAAAACCAGCCCTGGTACCAACTTTGTTCTTGATTAAAATGGCTCAGAAATTCTTTCATACCATCACCAATGTGTTGAACACTGTACAACATTGTTCCTTAAGGGCTACACAGATTCCCCCTTCCTAAAAAAAAGGAAAAATACCAAAGTAAACCACAGTGGTTAGCTGCACTATGTTTGCTAGGGATACAATAGTGTGCTTTAAGTATTGTAAACTTATTGTAAGTTTGAAACATTTGTAACAACAGTTATATTTAAGGCAGTAAGAGATTTTTAAGTATGAACCAATGAATAAATTATTGTGCTTACACCGGTAGCACCCAGGCCTATGAATAAGGCTAGGGTGAGAGCAGGTTTGACAGGTAAGTTAGGCATTAAAACAATGAAAACACAGTAGTTTTAGGACTGAAAAACAAATGTGAAACAATGGGGGAGATGAACCAGTGAAACAGGCAAGAAACGTTAAATTGGGGGCAATTATGAACTGAAAGGAGGAATTAATGACAAGAATTTGATTACAATTTTCAATAGGGGGAATTATATTGGGTACCAAAAGGCAAAGTTCAAGTTTTACCACCTGTTTGAAGGTGATGCTGAAGTGAGGCTTGGGGCTGGATTGCAGAGCGAAGGGGTTAGAGACAGGCAGGAGGTTGCCAAAGCAGGCAGGGTCGGTGATGGTGGAGACGTTGACCATCTGCAGGATGAGGTTCGAGGTGGGTGAATAGCAGGTACCGAAGGCGTCTGCGTTTGGACGGAGGGCGGAAGCGTTGATCATGATAAGGATGAGCTGAGAAGAGTAGGGGGGTCCGGAGGACAGCATGGGCAGCAAAGGGTGAAGAGAAGGAACCAGAGGTGTTGTCATCGTCTTGCAAGGGAGAGTGAAGTGGAGCAAACAAATTAATGAAGCCTTGGTGCGAAGGGGGTGGTTGGTGGCAGTGGGCATCAAGGACAGCCAGGCAGAGTACCAATTTCAGCATTTTCTTTAGGCAGAGTCAGTTAGAAACAGGTCCGGCAGGAATGGTGGGCTAGCAGGGGGTGACAGGCTGTTTTGAAGTGGGTGAAGATAGGACTGCAGGAAGCTGTAGGAGGTCTATAAGAAAACAACTTGGCAGGAGGTAAAATGATTATTTTTGAATGCCACAGGAATGCATTTTGACTTTTGCCAGACTTTAGCACTTTAAAAAAATTTTATAATTGATGATAGCCAATTGTTTAAAAACCTTTAAACTGAACTTAAATGATTTTCTTTAAACTTCTTAGTTATTATTTTAAAGCTAGATGCTTTTTTCTCTAGCCAAATTTGGCCTTATTCTATTGGCCTTAACTACACATAGCAGAAAAACTGGGGATTGCAAAGTCCAGAAATTCTCCAGGAAAAAGTTATTCCTGATGGCCATTTGAGAAATTTTTTGGGTTTACCATCCCCTACCTTTTTTGCCATGCTGATAGAACAAAGCTAGCTGAGCACAGGATTTTTGGCAGGATTTTATAGTTTATAGATGACGAGACTAAGCCAGGTAAAAAAATTAATTGAAATTTTAAAAATGGATAAGGCTATAAAAATTGTATTTATTATGAAATGCAAAAATAACAAAGAAACAGACAGAACAAACAACACGAAACACAACATTGTGGCCACTTTCACGCATAACACACACACATGAACAGACAAAAGGATTTATTTAAAAAATGCATTGGAAAAATTGACAAGCGCTTTTAAATATTTAGCCGGCATGTTTGTAAAAAATTGTTAACATAGCTGGAGTGGAACTGCTGAAAATAAATTTTAAGGTTTAGCTTTAACACAAAACATTTTTAAAACAATTTTAATTTGAAGTTTCAAACATGAAGTAAGATGTTAGCAGTTAAAATTTTTGTTAAGTAAAATGGTTAGTGAGTGCTGTAGCAGGAGTTTTCACTGTGAAGTATATTATTTGCTGTAAAGGAACAGGTTTGTTATAAATTGGTTTTACAGTAGAATAGTAAGACAGCTGTAATAAAGTGTTAAAATTTTTATGATTAAACACGAGAGCATGAACTATGATTATTAAAGGTATAAAAAACTGACTTAAAAAACAAACAACTGTTTTTACTATGAAGACTTAAAGTGAATAATTTGTAAAAAATATTAGATACCAAATTAACAAGATGTTTAGACATTATAAAATATAGTTAAAGGCATTTGATGTATTTTTACACTTAGAGCTGAAGACCAAATTATTTGTAACACTTGTTAATTTGCTTATAAAATTTAGGTACCTTTATAATGCTAATTAACAATATTATTTTAAAAAAGGCTAACCACAACATGAACAGAGACAATTTAAGATTAAACTTGGAAAATGCAAAATTATGTTTACTTACCTTTGAGTTTAAAATTAGGCTTGAAATTAAGAAAAAGGACAAAGCTACTTAAGGTTTAATTTTATGAACATTAATTTATGAACAAATTTATTTAGTTAGTTATTACACTGTTTTTGTTTTTAAAATGGCTTTTATGCCACTGTTTGAAAAAAGCAGCGGCTTTAACAGGATTAGCACAGAGGTTGAAGCGGCAGAAGTGAAGATGAAGGGTTAAAGGAGGGAGGGAACTGAGAGATTTAAAGCGACAGGAACCTGAAAACTAGATTTTTGGCAAACATCATAAACAAAACATTAAGAAATTACAAATAACGTGACACCCATGGTAGCGAGTTCAATGGGTATTTTTGGCAAACATCATGAACAAAACATTAAGAAATTATAAATATCTTTTTTGGTAACCTCTACGTGTCTGTTTTTTAATTCAGACTGTATCTCTTTAATGAATTTAAGCTCGGTACTTAGCGTGACACCCATGGCGTATCCACTGGGTGAAGCCCCCAAAAGCCAATTAAGGGGCGGCGAGGGGGACGACGAAAATACTGCAGTTTATTTTGATCAAGGGCTGACTGTTTATACGCTTACCTTGGTGAGGTCCTTTTTTGCGTTTTACAAAACAGCTCCGGACTCGCCCGGCTCTGGTCGTCCGAGTGTGGTGGTCTCCGAGCCCCACGTTGGGCGCCAAAATGCGGGGTTCTAGAGTCCCCCAGAGGGGCCCTGCCAGCGGG
The DNA here is from genome assembly GCF_024139225.1 of Suncus etruscus. NCBI lineage: Eukaryota > Metazoa > Chordata > Mammalia > Eulipotyphla > Soricidae > Suncus > Suncus etruscus. The sequence goes on along the minus strand of NC_064867.1, from coordinate 25,894,436 downwards.
GAAACGGCTTGGAGGCTCTTGGACTTCCGCACTCTTATTTTGCTGAGTTAAAAGAACAACCACACCTGTAAAAAATCTGAGAGAGGTTAGTAAAGAAAACCCCAGGCGAAGTTCCGGTCAGAGGCGAAAATTTATTGATTCAGCATCTCTTATATAGAGGAGGAGAAATGGGCAGGAAAAAGAACATGTCAATCATACCTTTTGGCGGGAAGGTTTTTAGAACAAAAGGCAGTAAAATATTCAGAAGGGATGGAGACCTTATGTCTCCAAAGTGGGATCTGCAGCCGCTTATCTGGGCTAACATCAGTTTGTGAAGGGGGCAGGTTTTTGAAGGTAGCTATTAACTCCGGAAAGAAGCTAAAGGGAGTGGTCTAGATCTGGAACTAGCATTGGGGGTGTTCACTTTTCCTTTGGCTTCAAAGAAAAATCTCCTTCAGCTGTGAAATACCTTTCCTGTTAGCACAAAAGCTTACAGCAAAATCAGCAGATGGGCAGCCTTAGGTAAAAGGCTGCATAAAAGACAGAAGACAGAAAAATTGATCCTCTGACAGGATACTGTCTCCAACACATGATCATATCAATAGATGCAGAGAAAGCATTTGATAAGGTCCAACACCCATTCTTGATCAAAACTCTCAGCAAGATGGGAATGGAGGGAACCTTTCTCAATATAGTGAAGGCCATCTACCACAAGCCAGTGGCAAATATTATCCTCAATGGAGAAAAACTGAAAGCCTTCCCTCTAAATTCTGGCACAAGACAAGGCTGTCCTCTCTCACCACTCCTATTCAACATAGCACTGGAAGTACTTGCTATAGCGATTAGGCAAGAAAAGAATATCAAGGGAATCCAGATAGGAAAGGAAGAAGTCAAGCTCTCACTGTTTGCAGATGACATGATACTCTACTTAGAAAACCCTAAAGACTCTATCAAAAAGCTTCTAGAAACAATAGACTCATATAGCAAGGTGGCAGGCTACAAAATTAACACACAAAAATCAATGGCCTTTCTCTACACCAATAGTAATAAGGATGAAATGGACATTAAGAAAACAACCCCATTCACAATAGTGCCACACAAACTCAAATATCTTGGAATCAACTTTACTAAATATGTGAAGGACCTATACAAAAAAAACTATAAAACTCTGCTCCAAGAAATAAGAGAGGACACACGGAAATGGAAACGCATACCCTGCTCATGGATTGGCAGGATTAACATCATCAAAATGGCAATACTCCCCAAGGCATTATACAGATTTAATGCCATCCCTCTAAAGATACCCATGACATTCTTCAAAGAAGTGGATCAGACACTTTTGAAATTCATTTGGAACAATAAACACCCTCGAATAGCTAAAGCAATCATTGGGAAAAAGAATATGGGAGGAATTACTTTCCCCAACTTTAAACTGTACTACAAAGCAACAGTTATCAAAACAGCATGGTATTGGAATAAGGATAGGTCCTCAGATCAGTGGAATAGGCTTGAATACTCAGAAAATGTTCCCCAGACATACAACCACCTAATTTTTGATAAAGGAGCAGGAAATCCTAAATGGAGCAGGGAAAGCCTCTTCAACAAGTGGTGTTGGCACAATTTGGATAGCCACTTGCAAAAAATTGAACTTAGACCCCCAGCTAACATCATGTACGAAGGTAAAATCCATATGGATTAAAGACCTCGATATCAGCCCCAAAACCATAAGATATATAGAACAGCACATAGGCAAAACACTCCAGGACATTACAGGCATCTTCAAGGAGGAAACTGCACTCTCCAAGCAAGTGAAAGCAGAGATTAACAGATGGGAATATATTAAGCTGAGAAGCTTCTGCACCTCAAAGGAAATAGTGCCCAGGATACAAGAGCCACCCACTGAGTGGGAGAAACTATTCACCCAATACCCATCAGATAAGGGGCTAATCTCCAAAATATACAAGGCACTGACAGAACTTTACAAGAAAAAAACATCTAACCCCATCAAAAAATGGGGAGAAGAAATGAACAGACACTTTGACAAAGAAGAAATACACATGGCCAAAAGACACATGAAAAAATGTTCCACATCACTAATCATCAGGGAGATGCAAATCAAAACAACGATGAGATACCACCTCACAGCCCAGAGAATGGCACACATCACAAAGAATGAGAATAAACAGTGTTGGCGGGGATGTGGAGAGAAAGGAACTCTTATCCACTGCTGGTGGGAATGCCGTCTAGTTCAACCTTTATGGAAAGCGATATGGAGATTCCTCCAAAAACTGGAAATCGAGCTCCCATACGATCCAGCTATACCACTCCTAGGAATATACCCTAGGAACACAAAAATACAATACAAAAACCCCTTCCTTACACCTATATTCATTGCAGCACTATTTACCATAGCAAGACTCTGGAAACAACCAAGATGCCCTTCAACAGACGAATGGCTAAAGAAACTGTGGTACATATACACAATGGAATATTATGCAGCTGTCAGGAGAGATGAAGTCATGAAATTTTCCTATACATGGATGTACACGGAATCTATTATGCTGAGTGAAATAAGTCAGAGAGAGAGAAAAACGCAGAATGGTCTCACTCATCTATGGGTTTTAAGAAAAATGAAAGACACCCTTGTAATAATAATTTTCAGACACAAAAGAGAAAAGAGCTGGAAGTTCCAGCTCACCTCAGGAAGCTCACCACAAAGAGTGATGAGTTTAGTTAGGGAAATAACTACATTTTGAACTGTCCTAATAATGAGAAAGTATGAGGAAAATGGAGAGCCTGTCTAGAGTACAGGCGGGGGTCGGGTGGGGCGAAGGGAGACTTGGGACATTGGTGATGGGAATGTTGCACTGGTGATGGGTGGTGTTCTTTACATGACTGAAACCCAAACACAATCATGTATGTAATTAAGGTGTTTAAATAAATTATATATAAAAAAAAGAGTTGTTTATGGGGCCCGGAGAAATAGCTCAGCGGCGTTTGCCTTGCAAGCAGCCGATCCAGGACCAAAGGTGATTGGTTCGAATCCTGGTGTCCCATATGGTTCCCTGTGCCTTCCAGGAGCTATTTCTGAGCAGACAGCCAGGAGTAACCCCTGAGCAATGCCAGGTGTGCCCCCCCTCAAAAAAAGAGTGGTTTATGGATGAGTCTTCTAGGTTATGAGAGAGAGCAGTATATAAGGGACCTTTGAAGTTTTGGACATACAAGTTCTTATGTATAACTCCAGGATTCTAATAAGAGCTGCCACTTGAACAGATGAAATCTGATTGAATAAATGGCATTAGGATTCGGTGCAACAATTTCCCAGGACCTGACAATCTACCACCATTGTGAATATTTTGACTTGTCATGCCAGAAGTGGGCAAGAAGAATTCAGGGATTTCACTTTAGACTCCCAAGGACACCTAGTCTTGCAATACTGTTGTTATCAATTAAAACTCTGGTGGGGACACTGTGATCAGTTTTGGTAACATCTTGTAGAGATCAGACTGTTAGCTATGTTCTTTGATTCTCAAGCATTGAACCAGAATCATCTGGGAGAGCTTTTTAAATAATTAAAGTTCTAAGCTTCTGGATCTTGTTTCATAGAAACACAAAATTAGCTCTCTTCAGGTGATTCTTATTAGATGGATTTAGGAATCACTTTGCAATAACTTTTGGGTTCAGAACAGAATTTGAAAAGAATCTGTAATTCTGCATATTGTGGTTCTTTCCAAATTGGGCAAGTTTTTAGAGCTCTGTAAATTCATCCATGTAGGCAAAGGCTATCAGAAGGATAGGAAATGAGTGTATAATTATGTTGAAGCTGTTGACGTCCAATTTCACATTCTTGATTGTTGTGGAATTTCTGAATTTCTGAAATCCACCCAAGTGGTGAGAACTTACCTTGGACTTTATCAGAGCCCATTGTGATGGTAAGTGGGTAGAGTATTTTATCTTCTTACTCTGACATTTTCCTAAGTTACCAGTAGCCTGATATTCCATGATCTAACCTAGGTTTTGGAGTGGGGGCGATTACCTACTAGCCTTAGTTTCATAAGATTATGTTAGTGTTATATTGGAGGTCAGCATATAAAATTTAGGAAATTTCTAACTACTTCCTTCCTTTCAAATAAACTGATAAGAAGGGTACCTAGGAGATACAATCAAGCATCTGATGAGTTTATCAAGACTGAGGAAGAAATTGTGCTGGAGAGAATATTGGTGATCATCTTGGTAATGCTGGTGATGACCATGATATAGGAACGGTGGTTATAATCTAGTAGAATGCTTGGTATTATTTGCCAAAGTTTTAGATTATTTTGAAAGTGATGTTTTCTGTTATATATTTTTCACATATGTGGTGAGTAGGCTATTTTTCCATAGTTAGAACAAGCCTGAGCAATATATAAACAAGTATTTCATAAACAAAATATTTCTAGTTTGGCTCACTATAATTTCTGAGGTATTAAATTTTTATTAATTGTCATAGACTGAGTCATATAATGTCACACATTTCAGTCTTAAGTTTCTCTGCTCTGATTGCCCCTGTATCATAGTTACTCCTAAGTAATTACTATATATTCATAAGTAATTATTTTAATTTATATTTAAAAACTGTTTTGTAAGAAATACATGCAAGTATATTAAATATTTCTATGTCTCATCAGATAAAATTTAAAAGAGGGCCAGAAAGATAGCATGGAGGTTGGACATTTGCCTTGCATGCAGGAGGACAGTGGTTCGAATCCTAGCATCCCATATGGTCCCCCATGCCTGCCAGGAGTGATTTCTGAGCTTAGAGCCAGGAGTGACCCCTGAGTACAGCCATACATAACCCAAAAACCAAAAAAAAAAAGAATTAAAAGAAAAAAATTATTTTGGTTCTGGGCCACACCCAGTGGTGCCTCAGGGGCTACTCCTGGCTCTGAGCTCAAAAATCACTCCTGATAGGCTTGGGGGATCATATGGGATGCTGGGGATCAAACCTGGTTGATCCCTTGTCAGCTGCATGCAAGGCAAATGCCCTACCCACTGTGCAATTAGTCCAGGCTCAAAAGAATTTTTATTATAACATTGCAACTTACCAAACTGTTTATATTACAGACATGTCAGGCATTAAATGTTCAGATACAATTCCCACCAGTGTGACCTTCCTTCCCTTCACCAGTATCCCCATAGCCTGCCTCCTTGCAGGCATAAACAAATCATTCCATATTGTTTGTTACAACACAAAGAAATGGAATTATTAGAATTTAGATCAACAAGGATCAGTTTGAGATCATTGTTATATAACCCCATGGTGTTATAAAGTCAGTGTCTACAGATTTACTGGGCTGTGGTTGGTGCTCGTTGAGCTTCAATATGGAATTTTTTGTTTTTGGTTTGGTTTTGGGTCATACCTGGGGGGACTCAGGGGTTATTCCTGGCTTTGTGCTCAGAAATCACTCCTGGAAGACTTGGGAGCCCATATGGGATGCCAGGTATCAAATCCAGGGTGGTCCTGGGTCCGCCACGTGTAAGGCAAAACTCTAACAGCTGTGCTATTGCTCCAGCCGTATATATATTTGGGGGGGGGGGTTGTTTGTTTGTCTGTTTGTTTTTGGTTTTTGGGTCACACCTGGCAGCACTCAGGGGTTACTCCTGGCTCTAGGTTCAAAACTTGCTCCTGTCAGGCTTGGGGGACCATATGGGATGCCGGGATTCGAACCAACATCCTTCTGCATGCAAGGCAAATGCCCTACCTCCATGTTAGCTCTCCGGCCCTCCAGCCCTATATTGAGAGTTCTAAGAGTATTATATTATATCATTTTATTCCTTAGATTATGAGGAATCATATTTAAAATGATTAAAAGATAAATTATTAAAAAAAGATAAATTAGGGGCCGGGCGGTGGCGCAAGAGGTAAGGTGCCTGCCTTGCCTGCGCTGGCCTTGGACGGACCGCGGTTCGATCCCCCGGCGTCCCATATGGTCCCCCAAGCCAGGAGCAACTTCTGAGCGCATAGCCAGGAGTAACCCCTGAGCGTTACCGGGTGTGGCCCAAAAACCAAAAAAAAAAAAGATAAATTATTTATATATTCCATTTCCTCCTTAAGATGTTGATAGATTATTTAGTTAAAAATAAAAATAAATAGTGAAAATGTGATGATATTCTAGGCACTAAAATGACAAAATAACACTCTGAAACTAAATTAAAAATGTATTGTCTGGGGGCCGGGTGGTGGCGCTGGAGGTAAGGTGCCTGCCTTGCCTGCGCTAGCCTAGGACGGACCGCGGTTCGATTCCCCCGGCGTCCCATATGGTCCCCCAAGAAGCCAGGAGCAACTTCTGAGCGCATAGCCAGGAGTAACCCCTGAGCGTCACAGGGTGTGGCCCAAAAACAAAAACAAAAAAAAAAAAAAAAAGAAAACGGAAAACTTACAGAAGAGAATTATTTCATTTCCTTTTCAATTAAAATTTATGTTCTACCACAAATTCTTTAATATAAACTTAAATAAACATACGATAAAATGATTATAAAACCTGTAGCTCAGCTGAATAATTAAAATGATTTTATTTTTCCTATGTTCCTTGTTAAGAATCATCCTACTACATTTTCTTGAGCAATGGTCTATGTTTGGCACCATCTGGAACTTTTTCATATATATTCCCATATATAGTTCATCATAGCCCCACTTATAATTTCCTTTCCTTTTCTTTTTCATTTGTGGCAGGAATGCCATGGGCCACACCTTATGCTCAGGGGTTTACTCCTGGCTCTGAGTTCAAGGATCATTCCTGGAGGGGTTCAGGGCACCGACTATAAGAGGTGGCAGGGATCAAACCCGAGGCAGCCATGTGCAAGTCAAGCTGCTTACCCATTATACTATCTCTCCAGTTCATCGTTGTCTCCATTTTACAGATAAAAAAAAGAAGAACAAAACCTGAAGTTTTGAGGGTTCTGCTTTGAATAGGGTCACAATCAGTGTTGGGGAACCACCAGCTCCATACCTGGTAGTTCTCAAGGGGCCATTCAGTGCAAGGGATCAAACTTGGGGTCTTGCGCATGCAAGGTATGTGTTCTTCTGCTTGAGCTGTCTCCTGGGCCAGGCCTGCAGGCTTCAAAGTAACTTATTCAAAGATAAAGCCAATATGTTTTGATGAGAGGGAGGGATTGACTGATTAAAATCAAGTCCTTAACTTCTATGTGATCCTTATCTAAAAATATGGATTATTTTCAATTTCTAAATTTTGGTTTTCATTTAACATATTATAAATATTTCCCATATCATGCAGCACACAATATTAATAAACCAGATGAACCATGGTCATGATCCTTCACTGGGATGGACTGCCCTCTAGTGGAAGCCTATTCACTGCCATCTTGTCACCCTCCTCCCCATCCCCCAAGATGAAAAGGTGTTTTTTATTGTTGTATAATTATCTGTTATTATTTTTCTTAAAGTGAAATGCAAAAAGATCCCCTCCCTACTTCTTTTAGCATACAGATCTATTATCTCCAATTAGGGGAGGGGTGGATTGGAAAGTAAAGTGCACCCCAGAAAAGTTTAAATAAAGCTCTCTAAGGAGACAGGAATTCATTATTATTGGTGTTGAAACCAACATGGCTGTTCTGTTCTCTGAAATAATGGAATACTTCTAGTATCACCCTTTCAAATTACACTTGTAAGATGTAAGGATATGTCAGGTTGTGTTAGAACTAGCATAGAAAAAAAAAGTAAGACAATCCTGGAATCTATAGAGAAATGGATTGACAACATGGGAAATTCCAACAGCAGCATTTGTTTGCCTTAAACTCACATTAATTGCAGCTTTAAATATTTTAATGAATCCTTTCCACTTTGATCTTGTTAAAATTCATTATAGTGTTTAAAACGCACCATTGGTTGGCCTTGAGAAGAAGGACTGGAGTTAACATTGAATTGCTTTGAGAAAGCGACAGGGCTAGATTTTTTTTGGGGCAAATTATACCATTATTTCTGTTATTGTTCATAAAAAAAAAAAAAAAGCCCTGAGCAAAATTGCTGATACTATCACACAGGGAAGGACTGACTGGTGAGGTGTAATTGCTTTGTGTGCGGTCAGCGGAGCACACTGTGGAGAATAGGGTTAGACCTGCCCATTTCAGCTTTAATAGAGGGCTGACTCTTACAAATGAGCTGCTTTCCTACATTTAGTGAATGGCCAGAATGAAAAAAAAAAAAAAGAAAATAGCAAAGATAGGCTTATCTTGCATGTATAATATTTAATAGAAGACAAGAGTCCCCCAGGTTTCTAAGGAAATTATGATTCCTCATGTACTGTGTGAAAATTGTTGATTTGCTTTGAGCTGCGAATTCAGGATCGGGGAGAAGATGGTCAAAACCTAGCAAAAAGCAATTTCAAAGTGAAATACTCTTCCAAATAGAGGCACAAATGAAATTACTCACGGAATGTCTATGAAAAGGGAAGTTTATGAGACAAATACTCCCAAGCGTAGAAATAGAAAATGGGGTGTGTGGGGGAAATCATGGAATTGACCGCTAATAAATTCATGTTCACTGAGTGTTCGTAGCTAAGCATTATTGAAAATTAATTAACATAAAAATTGTAAAAGTTTAAGGTATAATAGACAGACCTATGGGTTCCTTTTGGCAAGAAATTTCAGGAAGTCAGAGAGCCAAGAAATGCTTGGAGTCATCCTGCTGCTTGATCAGGAAGAAGAGAAGGTCCTGTTTGGAGGTCACTCACAGACAGGACTGATGCTCTGATAAAACTGAGAAAAATGAAGGCACATCAGAGTTAATTAAATATCCTTCTCCTTGACAACTCCCTAGCAACGACCCTTCGCCCAAACCAAGGTGACTAGGGTGGAGGTTACTTCCTACAAAATCGGCTTCCTGGGGAGGCAGCTGAGGGTTCCCTATTTTGAGATTGCTCACGTCTCTGTTTTAGGTGAAGGTGCAAATGTTTATTCTTTTTTAGAGCTCTGTTCTCTTCCTCGCTCTTTTGCATGCTCTCTCTCTGCTTTTGTTTGCTCTCTGTCTCTCTCTCATCTATTCTAACAACAGCAACAACAGGACTATTTTGTTTTACTCTCCTCTAGAAATTCTTTACTGTGACCAAAAAAACAAATGGAACC